>NW_007726770.1:41791-95343 GCF_000696425.1 Galeopterus variegatus
TGGCTGAGCGAGGGGCGGGAGCAACACCGAGGGTTGCGATCCCGTGGCCGGTCCCGGTCCGGTACGGGCGCGACACTGAGGGTTGCGATCCGTTGCCGGTCACGAAAAAAGACAAAAAGGAAGAAAAAAAAAAAAAAAGAGTACAAAAACAACTATATACAAAAATTACCACAAAATGGATTATCGACCTAAATATTAACAGCTAAAACTATACAATTCAGAATAAAACAAGAGTAAATCTTTATGACCTTGGGCTTGGCAATGGTTTTTTAACAAAAGCAGAAGATAGATAAGCTGGACTTCATCAAAATTTAGAAATTTTGAACTTCAAAGACACCATCATGAAAGTAAAAAAATAACCAACAGATGAGAAAAAAATATTTGCAAGCTATATATCTGATAAGGGACTCATATCTAGAACAAACAAAGAAATATTACAGCTCAACAATAAACAAATAATACAATTTAAAAATTGGCAAAGCATTTAAACAGACATTTCTCCAAAGAAGATACATAAATGACCAACAAACACATGAAAATGTGCTCAACATCATTTGCCATCAGAGAAATGGAAATCAAAACCACAGTAATACACCACTTCACATTCAGTAAGGTGGCTTAAAATCAAAGGCAGACAGTAGTAAATCTTGGTGAGGATGCAGCAAAATTGGAACCCTCATACATTGCTGGTAAAAAGGGACAGCCACTTTGGAAAAAGTCTGGCGGTTCCTCAAGATGGTAATCATAGTTACCATGACTCAACAGTTCCATTCCTAGGTAAATACCCAAGAGAAATGAAAGCATATGTCCACACAAAACTTATATATGAATTTTCATAGCAGAATTATTCATAATAGCTCAAAAATGGAAACAACACAAGTTTCATCAGCTGATGAGTGGACTAACAATATATGATAGATCGATGCAATGTAATATTATTCAGCAATAAAAAGGAATGAGGTACTGATTCATGCTACAACATGGTTGAACCTTGAAAAAACATCATGCTAACTGAAAGAAGCCATTGACAAAAGACCACATATTGTATGATTCTCTTTATATGAAATGTTCATAGTAGACAAATTCATAGAGACAGAAAGATTAGTGATTGCCAGAGGTTTGGGGAAGGGGAAAATGGGTGAGTGACTGCTAACAGGTATGAGGTTTCTTTTTGAAGTGATGAAAATGCTCTAAAATTAGTGATGATGGTTGCACAACTAAAAACCACTGAATTTAAATAAGTGACATTTGTGGTATTTGATTTATATCTCGACAAAGCTATTATTAAGAAAAAATAAAATATAGAAACAGACCAGTGACTGACCAAAGGCACTCTCCAGTCATATTATTCTGTAGCCACATTTAACCAAAAGTCACATGACAACTGAATATGCTGAAGAACTCAGCAAAATATAATATTCTAACACAGAAGTTTAAAATGTGAATGTTCCCTACACTTAACAGTTTGGAGATGTGGCTTCTGGTTTTTCCTGGACCCCAACATGCAGCCTGGGACAAGCCACTTAGGTTTAACACCACTCTGTTCATTTATCTGTAAAATTAAGGCACTAGCTTAGAGAATTTTCAGTTGAAGGAAGAGTTTAGGAGGTCTGGACAAGCTTGGAGGCAAAGATTGTTAGTTGCCTCTCAATACTGATTCTTCTTTTCTTCTAGTAAAAATAACCCAAATTTCTAAGCCATTTCCACTCAGCTAAAGACCTGCCAGCCTCCTTTGCAGCTGGATGTGGCTATATGCCAAAGTTTTGGCTAAGTCTTGAGTGTAACTTTCAGGAAGTCTTTTTAAAGGGAGGGAGTGTGCTTTTCCTTGTCCTTCCATCCTGTTGACAAGATAGGGATGGGTGGCTAAAACTCTAGCAGCTATTTTGGACCCTGAGGATGAGAAACGATAAAGTAGCAAGCTGGAAAGAACCTAGGTCCCTCACAAATCTGTAGAGCCACTTCACTTGCCCTGAACTACCTATCACCAAACGTATTTTATATGAGACAAAATAATCACATAAACCATAGTTATTTTGACCTTTTTTTTCTGTTACATGTAAAGGTACATAATTCTAACTGATATACTAGGTTTATAAAGAGTAAAGGGGGAAAAAGCACTTTAGATTGGCTTGGATAAAAAGTTTACTCTTTAAAAAAATTGAAGCCCTCTTTCTAAATGGAACAACTTTCTAAAGTAAACTGAGAACATGCAGTGTCTTTTGATTTGATCTTCCAAAAGTTTGCCCACAACGACAAATACCTTGAACTGTACAAATGCATCTGTTATCACTGCACCTGCCTCCTCTCCCTGGCATTTTCACACCAGCTCAGATCAGCTAGAAAATTCCAACCTCTGGGTTTCAAATTTGATTAGTGTGTAGGTAGAAGGCAGGATCTTTCCTTCAAAATAGGTTTCCAGTGGGATTCTAATTTCTTTTTCAGTCTATCCCAATTTCCTAACCTTGTCTAAATTTATATGGTTAGTTAGGCATTTGCTTGAGGGGCATAAGAACAACCCCTGATAGGTGACAAAGTTTTAAAATCATGCATTCTTGGCTAATAGAGGCATATGTGGCTTTATAACTGGTCAGTATTTGTTCACAGTCTTAATTGATTTTATACAACTTATAATTTTATAATTATTTTGAATTCTTATTCAATTCAAAATCCCTATTTTTAAAAAATGTACTTCATCATTCCAAGCTGGGCTTTTTCTGCTACTACAAAGTCTCCATCCACTAATGCTGCAGGTGACTGTTTTTAACAAGACTGCTTTCACAATTTCCTAGATTATTAAAAGATGTCACAGTCCATCTACTCCTGGGCAGGTCTCCTTAAAACTTCAACTATTATAGATAATAACAATGTTATTAAAAAGCAGATAATCACAATTCTGTTGTAAGTCACTTTAAAAACATCCATGCCAATTCTGCCATATAAAAAAATACAAAAGCCTAGAGAATCCTGATAGCATTTTCACTCCTACAAACTTTACTGCCTTTTTTAGTAATAACTATAAATGTTTTCTGTATATACTATATCATTCATGCACTAAGGACTAAAACCTCACTTTAAACACAAGGACAAATAAATATGCAATAAATTGGTTTTATTACGAAAAGTTAGTCAGGATTTGATAATAATGTAATGATAATATAGCCAGAGGGTTTGGGCACTTGTGAAAATAGACAAAATTTTTTTGAATGATTTTAATAATAGCAGAGATTTTGTTTCATGAAGATATATCAAAATAGATTCTGAACTAGCCTCCTTTTGTTTTTTACTTCCATCACACTTGCCTTTTCTCATTAAGGTTAAATGTACTGATATTTCTTATTTCCACAGCTCACTGAGGAGTCATTGAGACTTGTGTCTCAACCAGTAAGACTGCCTTGAGTTTAATTTCATTTAAGGGTCATTTTGATAAAAATAACTACAGGATTTGAAAATTTCTTTAAAAATTTTAAATATTTGTACTGGCTTAGTGACTATTTAAAAAATAACAGGCTTCAAGTGATTCAGATATGCACATGCAGTTCTGGGAGTCCTGAGTGAGTAACAGGATATATACATCCTTACTTGGGGTTGCGTTAAAATGGCCTTCTCAATGCTCATACCAGTGCTCTTCATGAATTAAAGCCAGACGACAAAATTTGCATCCAATACTTTATCACTCCTCTACAAAAAGGGGGGTTGATGCACATTCCAATTTTTGGAAAAGATGAAAAAAATAATGGTCCCATTTTGATTTGTCCATTTCAGAAGTGTTTGGTTTCTCGTACTTTCTCTGTGATTAAACTGAGTAGGAGGAAAGGCAAGGTGATAAATAAAATAAAATAATGTGTCAGACACATAGGAAGTACTCAAGAAATGCTGATTTCCTTCCTTTCTGTCCCTACTGAGGGGAGCATATAGTATATAACTTTGTTGATTAAATCAACAAAGTGTAAGGTAGGAGATGGTGTTTCTCTCTTCTTTCAAAAGTAGGAACATCTAATATCCTTTGTACTTATTCACTATGGTAAACAAGTCATCTATCAATTCATTTCATTTGAAAACTTTGGCAGTAACTACTTTGGGACTGACTCACTCTTGCTATCTTTCCCTGAATCTATTCAACCTCATACTTTATAAGGACACACTAACTTTTATCTCCTTGATCTTTCCATAGCTGGTCTGTGCAGATTCTGGAGATTTTAGAAGTATCTTTAAAGGAATATCTTTTTTCTTTGTATTGGAACCCCAAAAAACCATTTCATAGAACACAGCTGGTCTCTTGTATTTAGACTGGCACATCAATCCATAAAAGAAGAAAAATTGGAGGAATTTACTGAGAAATTAATATGCCATGTCACAAATGCATTTTTGTAGAACTTAAGAATACCAAGATAATTAGGCAGATAATAAATGGCTACTTGGAATTCCTAAATAGCATATACTTCTACACAGGGGAAACCCATACATCACAGCCCACACATACATTATCTGAGAGCCTCAGGACCTTTGCTAGTACAGCTGGGATTTCCTGCGTCCCTTTTTTATTAATAAATGACTACATATAGGCCAACAGGGAGGTGGGCTCAGGGCAAAACAGTTAGTTTCTGAACTTTATTATTTCCAATCTTTGAAACAAGAAGGACTTCCCCCTTCCCCCATCAATAAGAGGATTGTCTTTGGGTTTGAAGAAGAAAGGCAGTTTTTAAATAAAAGGTTTACTTATGTTTTACTAAGTAAAGAGGGAGTGATCATAGAAAGACAGTGTTTAGACCTGGAAGGGATCTAAGAGAATATTTCATTCAATTCATTCAATTCATTCAATTGTTTAAGAAAAAAGAAAAAGAATTTGTGTGTACTTCAGGTCAAAACAGAAGGCAAGAGGTATCATAGAGTGGTGGAAAGTGCGTGGACTTTCTGGTTGACAGCATGGATTTGAATCCAGCTCTTCTAGTTACTAGTTGAATGGTTCTTTCATATGTAAAATGGGGATAATAGGGCCTGTCTTCTAGAGTTGTGAGGAATAAATGATATAACTTATGTTAAAGTGCCTAGAACAGCTGCTGGTACATATTATTGTCATTGCAGGAACACAAACCAGGGTGTTTTAACTACAACTCTTATACACTGCACTGCACTATTAATACAGCTGGCCAGAAGGATTTAAACATTTGTTTAAAACACAAGATTCCAAATGAAATAAATTGTGTGTGATATCAAATAATGTTTTAAAACATTCGCTAATCACTAATGCAAGCAACACACAGTCCACTTAAGATGAAATAAAATGTTCCACTTTTCTCAGTGATTTTAGCTGTTTTCAGATACACACAGCTCAGTACAAAGAGATGACACAAGGGACTTTTTATCTGTAATGCAGAGAGCAATATGGAGATAATTTACATTGGAACTTGCCGTTAGCCCCATATGGCATGTATTCATCATTTAGCGGGTGCAGCGCCCTATCTTTAGAGCTTCAGTGATCAGGGTAGAAATTGCCCGCTTATTAATGCTTGGCTGGACTGAAAATATAGGGAAAGGAAGTGGCAAAGGGAAACACCACACCCTGCAAGACTTGGCCCTGGAGTTATGAGTACAGGATTAATGCTGACTTGTCTGGGAATAGCTGCTTCTGTCCTAAAGAGTAGGCAAAATGCAGATGACATGATGTGCATTATTTATGAGTTGCAATCATGCATGTTATTCTTGTCTGTCCCATGAAGGACCTGACTATGTTAAATGTAGAGCTGTCTTCCTTTTGTTCAGCACAGAATCTCACTCACATTGGGCATGTGGATATTTCCAATGACACGTAATCACTTATTAGTTTTTATGAGCAACAGAAGAAATTGCTCTCAAAGTCAAATTAGAAATTAACCAACTCCCTTGTCATGCTGCTCCTTCAGGGGAGTGGGAGAAGGGCACAGAGAGAAGTACTGGATTTTCCTGTCCATATTGAGAGTTAAAGTGACAAAGGGTTCCCCTCTCCCATTGGAAAGTCAAAGAATTAGTTCCTTTATGCAAAAGGAATTTTGATTTTCCTCCAATTTATTGCTTCAAAAGATTATATAAATCTCTCAAGCTGGAAGAATCTGGTTCTTTATCCTTCAGTCATCATCATGATCTCAGCAATGGGAAAGAGGGAATTCTGAAGCCTACCCCTCTCCTTGCCCCAACCCCGAGTCATAGTATTAAGCATATATTTAGCTCTAGAATGCGAACACTGGAGTAAAAAGTGTAGTCACTTATGAGCTCCGAACTATTAGGAAAGATTATGGACTGATATGGGTTGAATTGTGTCTCCCCATTCTCCATTTATGTATTGAAATCCTAACCTCCAGTACCTCAAAATGTGGCCTTATTTGGAAATAGGGTTGTTGCAGATGTAATTAGTTAAGATGAGGTATTAAGGTGGGCCCTAGTCCAATGACTAGTGTCCTTATAAGAAGGAGAAATTTGGACACAGACATCCACATAGGGAGAACACCATGTGAAAATGAAGGCACAGATCAGGGTGATGCTTCTATAAGACAAGGAACACCAAAAATTGCCATCAAACCGACAGAAGCTGGAGGAAAGACAGAAAGAGATTCCCCTTATAGCCCACAGAAGGAACCAACACTGCCGACATTCTTGATTTTGGACTTCTAACCTCCAGAACTGTGAGACAATAAATTTCGTTGCATTCACTCAGTTTGTGGTACTTTGTTATAGCAGCCCTAACAAACTAATGCATAGACTTCCCTCCCTCCCCTCCTTCCTTTGTTTTTTCTTTTTCTGGTGGATTTAATGGAAAAGGAGGCTGGAAGATAAAAACAGAATTTTCCTTTTAAGACATTGATGGGCTTTAATATTTACCTTAACATTAAGAAAAACAAATACTCATTTAAAAGCATATCTACACCCAATTGTGACAAAAACTTGGTAAGAGTGGGCAAAAGGGGCTGCCCCAAGGGACACATGTACCAGTGCCTTCTCCATATGCTTAAAATCAAATCAATGGCTCCTAAAACTCAGTAGCTCATTTTAGGCCCCCAGAGAACTCCAGTTTTTCCCTTGTTTCTCCCATTGTCGCTTTTCCCTTCCTCAACTGAAGAACCAATTTTTCAACTTGCTAAAAAGCTTTTCTTTGTCCAGGCCTACCCACCCACCTCCAAGATGGAGCAGAAGCAGTGTTCTACCACCTCTCCCTCTTTCCCAAGGAGTAATTTTACTTCCCCCAGTCCACCCCAATACTCCACCCAGAGGGGAAACTACCCCAGGTTTTAATACTTATTGTCCCTTCTCTTTTCTACCCATTGTTACATAAAGGACATGTTTCCGAGACCATTGCCTGGTTGTTGTATTTGCTCTCTGAGGACATCTTTATCAATGATAGAGCATCAAGGCTGCTAATACTTGAACATCTATGCACATCCATATACTCTCACAGAGTTGTCCTTTGTTTCCTAAGATGACACTATTAGATAATAAGTTCCAATATGTGTGCACGTGTACCTGATAAGGCCACTCTTGAGAACATGAGATCTTCTTGTGCCAAGTATGCTGACACCTATTCTTGGATTAAGGACCATCCAGAATCCAGAACTGCTCTGTGTTCTCAGAGCTGCTACATCCTCATTCATGGTGGGCCTGAAGCTTCTGTTCATAATACAGTAAATTCTGGTCCTCCAGCTGCCTAAGTCTATGGGCTGTAGCATAGTTTCCCAGCCACGCACAGTGTCATCCATGGTGACTTGAAGCTGTTCTACGTGAGTGAATATCTGTTGTTTTTGCCTCCCTGACGTACATTCTTTCTCCTTTCCTAGTTTTCCTGCTTTCTGTCCATGTAGTCTAGACGCTGACCTTACTTACCCATCTCTAGGCCTCTACCATTGGTGAAAGGAAGTGCACATGACTCAAGCCAAGATAATGAAACTAAATTCAGGGTCTTGTGCTGAAATTTCTGAGAAAGAGGTACTGTCTCTATTTGACTTAGAGATGGAAGAATGTAAGTCTGGAGCTTCTGGGGGCCACCAAATACAGGGAATGTCCTGAGAATGAAGCCAATTTGAGAGATATAGACATGGAGGAAGGATGGGGGATGGGAATGTTGTTTTGACATCATCTGCCTCATTGGGACCAGCCAAGCCTAAACCTTTCAGTGACGTAAGCCAATAAATTCCCTTTGCCGAGGCCGTTTTGAGATGGTATTTGCAACTGAAAGCATCCTCATATAGCCATTTTTTCTTTTGGCTTTTCTTCTGTCTTCTACTTCTTAACATACAACAGTTGTTTTTTATACTTGTGCATTAAATGTACATGTTTAGCCTCCTCACAACTGTGTTGGGATGAACTTCAATGTCAATGAGTAGAGTATTCAGTAAATTTGCTCTTGCTAATCATTCTTCCACTTGGAGAACTTACAGTTAGTTGATGATGAAAATTTTCCCCCAAATCCAACAATGTTTTTTCTCCTAGAGTCAGGCAGTATAGCTTCCTACAAGGTCAGAAAACATCATATCATGTTACAGGCTTATGATCTAATTAAGAGCTTGATACTGTGCTTATACCATCTGTCTGTCAGACTCCTAAACATCAGGATGATCTTGACTTTGTCAATCAGTTTATTACATGCTATCTGCAAGATAGAATCCAATGACATCCTCATTCCAGGCTGAATATAGCATTTTCTTGGTCCAAGCTACTATGTGACTTTGGTTTTGTAGGCACTATAAAAACAACTGCTCACAGGTGGTTACAATGAACAACAACAACAGCAACAAAAAACGTGCAAAGTAAGGCTATTCATCTAAAGGCACTAGAAAAGCTGCCCCTTAGCAATTTCCAAACAAGGGAGAAGAAGAGAATGACAACAATCACCACCTAAACAGTATCTACCCCTTCTGACAGTGAAAGACACACAGACCCCTTATTTAACACTTTATTATTTATTTTTTATTGTAACATCGTTGATTGTACATATCTGTGGGGTACAGAGTTGAATATCAATACCTGCGTATAGCATGTGATGATCAAATCAGGATAAATAGTATATTCAGCATTGTACAATGTAATAGTTTTTTGTGGCCCTTTACCAATTCCCCCCTTAACCTCCTCCTCCCCCTTTCACACCTCTATCAACCTCAATTCTATTTTCTCCTTTTGAGAGTTCAACATACTACTGTGATTCTTTTTTTATTGTTTTTTATTTGTTTAGTCTTTAGCTCCCACTTATGAGTGAGGACATGAGGTATGTCTCTTTCTGTGCCTGGCTTATTTCACTTAAAATAATTTTCTCTAAGTTCATCCATGTTGCTGTGAATGGCAGTATTTCATTCATTTTTATAGCAGAGTAATATTCCATTGTGTATATATACCACATTTTCCTTATCCAGTCATCCGATGATGGGCATTTAGGTTGGTTCCAACTCCTGGCTATTGTAAATAGAACTGTGATAAATATGGGACTGCAGATATTCGTTCAACATGATGATTTCCATTCCTTTGGGTATATACCCAGCAGTGAGATTGCTGATTGAATGGAGTTCTATTTGTAGTTATTTGAGCAACCTCCATACCATTTTCCATAATGGCTGCACCAATCTACAGTCCCACCAACAGTGTAGGAGAGTTCCCCTTTCTTCGCATCCTCGCCAGCATTGGTTATTCTCTGTCTTCTTGATAATAGCCAGTCTGACTGGCATGAGATGATAACTCAGTGTGGTTTTGATTTGCATTTCCCTGATGCTGAGTGATGGTGAGTATTTTTTCTTGTGTCTGTCAGCCATTTGTGTATCTTCCTTTGAGAAATGCCTTTACAGCTCCTTTGCCCATTTTTTAATCATTTTTTTCTTCTGTTGAGTTCCTTGTATATTCTAGATATTAATCTGTTGATGGATGCATAGTTATTTAGCATTTTTCATGAGATATCCTACTAAAGAAACAAAATATCATAAAATTGGAGGGGCCTCCATAGTCATGGAGTTTGAATTCACTCAGAATGTAGACATGCCCTACACATCCTTCCTAAACAGCAATCCAGCCTCCTCTGAATGTAAAAGTATACCAGGGATTGGGTGTCTCTGCCCATTGAAGGAAAACTCTTATTTATGGAAAGAATCCCCTTGTGCTTTGCCACAACCTCTCTACCCATAACTTTAGAGCATCAGACTTTTATTTAGGAGAATTTAGAGATCATTCAATTCCACATCTTCATTTTGTGCCCAGTGATCTGCCTTTGGAACAGAGTCTCTAATCGTCTCCTCTATAATAGCCATTTCAATATTTTATGACAGTCTTTGTGTTCTTCCCATCACATTTTCTCTCTGGGATAAATACAACCAGGTGCTCCACTCTGTCTTTATTCTTGCCAAAGTTCTCTGAGATGCTACCCTAATTTCCAGCCCTCTAATTCCCACTTAAGATGTAATACAGTCACCCCTGCTATCCTGCCACTATTCATGTAGAAGTTAGGTATTTCTTTCCAGGTGCAAACTAATGGATAAAAAGCTCATTTTTCAGTACTTTATGCCCATAATAAAATAAAGTAAAATAAATAATAAAAATAATAAAATAAATAATAAATAAAATGTTTAAAACCCTCCCAAGCACAAGAGTTGGCTGTAAATGGTCTGCCAATGCTTCTGGCAAAACCAGAGTTTGTACAGATAAATTTGTCAGGGTTAGCTGTCGATAGCATAGAATTGTGTTGTTGGAAGGTATCTTAAGTGGTTACTTAAACCCCTGCCTCATCATTTTCGTCATGCTATCTTACATGTATTCAGTTTTTTATACTTTATAAAGTATTTTCATACACATTATCCTATTTGATATTCACTACCACCCTGGAAAGAAATTTGGGCAATGTGTTCTTCCCCCCACTTTGCAGATGAGGCTTGATAACTTCCAAGGTTAGGTTATAACTAGTTAGTGGTAGAGATAGGATTCAAGTCCCATGACTCTTGACTTTCAACTACTGTTTTATTTTCTCTATAGCCACTGTCCTTTGTCACTAAATAGCCTCACATTGCCCCTAGATGGTACCACTGCATGAGCCTCTCTCAAAAGCATACAGGTTTAGAACCTGCCACCTGTTGGTTGCTACCTGGTAGCCCACACCTGGAAGAACCCAAATCTTTTTAGTATTAGAATCCAGTAATCTCTCATTAGACTCCAAGGCTTCACTCCACTCCCTCCTGTTTTATGCAAAACTAATTCTGAAATCAGCAAGCACAATGGCAATGTTGGAAGCAATAATTTTTAAGTGTCTGCCTCCCCTTCATCCCCCACCCCCAAATCTTCTGATGGGAATCAAATGTTCAATTTACCAAACATTGCAAGAAAGGGCAGGATTAGTTTTAAGTCATAAGCTAATAGTGAGTAATGATGGAGAAGAAAAATGAAACTCATAATCTGTAGTACTCCCCATGTAAAATTGAGGCTTACCCCCACTCCCTTTCTCCTTTGCCTCTAATGTAATTCACTTATTTTCACATTCAATAACCTGAGGAAAGAGGGAGTGTGAAGCAGTGTGAGAGATGTGGGTGAAACCAGGGGGCACTGAAAATGAGAGGGGAGGAACTCTGCATCCAGATGGGCAGCGCATTGTTCTGGGCAATTGTTCTTTTTATACGGGTGTAGCTCTCCAACTAGGAATAGAACTTTCCTTTCCCATCTGATGATCTCTTCTTAACCCAGTGAAAGGGTCCATAAAGAAGACACAAGGCCAGAAGATGTTTTCACTTTAGGTTCTCCTCTTTTGGTCAATAAAAAATTGTAAGGAAGGATAAATCCCTCAACACTTGGGGAGAAAAGTTTTCTCAAGTTCTTTTAACTGAATTTGAATGGGGACAGTGGAAGAAGGTAATTTTTTGGTCGGGGATTACTATGCTCAGTATGCTCTGGACAAATGCTCAGATGATGCATGCCTTGCCCTCTCGCCTCAGGTCTGCCAAGCCTGAAATATAGCCCAAGACAGCTTAGCTGTGGTTTTGCTCCAGGCCTCTGGACACTTGGCACAACAAGTTGGTTATGGCTTGGGATTTAGCCTTGAAATCAAGTTATATAATTTAATCATCCAAATCCCCGTGTATACTAGTAGCCACTACCATTTTACTTTTTAAAAATGTTTTTCCCAGTATGATTTATAGTCTTTATACTGAGTCTCTGTCTTAAGCCTTTTATTACTGGTGAAAATTTGTTTAAACATTTTTTTTCAATAGTAAAGAGGCATGAAGTTTTCTAAGAGCCTCATTTCAGGCACTAAATACCTACTAGAACCTTAGGACAAGAAACTGGAATGTTAGGGGAGCCAATTGGGTTGGGGGGAGGGTATAAAATAGATGGAAATCAAAAATAATCTAAAGGAAAATGTGAATGCTACAGTAAACTGATCATTAAAGCAATGACAAGGACTAAAATTTATTAGGTACAGTTATCAGTGACATAAAGTTCGCAGTGGTTAAGTAAAAAGCTCCTGACCTGACTTCAGGTTAATGTCACCTTGGCTTTCTGGAGAGATTGTCAAGCTTTTCTATTTATATGAGTTATAAAAACAGCAGAATCAGCCAAAAGGCTTCTGGATTCCTGAACTGACTGATAGGTGTGACACTGATGTTGTAGTTAAGTCAATTTCCCATTATTTGGGGCTCGATTAAACAAGATTGAATTGTCACAGGAAGACAAATCAAAAAGAAACCATTCACTTTAGATTATGCTGATAATGCAAAGCATGGGCTTTGGAGTCAGAAGATGGGGCTTGGAGTCCAGACTGTTTCCTACTAGCTGAGCTTCCTTGAGTGAGTCAGTTAGCTTCTTTAAGGCTCAATGTTTCTGTATTAAAATGAGTCTAATATAGTTTTAATAATAATAATGTACAATTTAAATAACGAATCATTAAGGATATAGAAAAATTTCGTCTAAATGAGTGAAAAATAGGTCACAAAAAGGACAAATAAAATAAGGTCTTTGTTTTTAGTAAATATATATGTAATAAAAATGTAGAAAGCTAAATATATAAAGGGTAACAGGAAGGTCAACATATCTTTGGGTGGAGGGATATTTCTTTTCTCACTTTTACGTATTTCTTGAATTTATCTCTTGACCACGTATTACTGATGGGAAATTTTTTTTTTAAGTATTATTATTTTTTAAAACGAAGACTAGATTCTGAAAAAATCAAGAGTCAAATAATGATGGCTATTTTGGAACTTAAATAAGATATTGTATGTAAATGCAGTTCATTAACTCTAAAGTGCTTAGTTACTATTTTTATTATGCTCTATTGCTGTCCCAGGTTACAAATCAAAAGGGGAAACAAAACACACCCTACTCTGTCTTGGAAAAAAAAGATGAGAGTAAGTGTTATTTTTACTGTATTTCCCTCTTCCTATTTCATCAAGGTTTTTGAAAAGTTGCATTCATCTGCTATTTTGGCTTTACCCTTCAAAGGCTTCTGTATTTGATATCTTTAGGCCCTTCCACACAAGTTAAGAACTGAGAAAAACAATGGCTGTTATACACTTGCCCATTCATAATTTAAGGGAGCAAGTTATGGAACTTGACCATAACCCTTGGGAATTTAAATTCCACTGACTACAGGTGGGGGACCATGTTTTTTGTTTGTTTGTTGTTGGTTTTTTAAGTAATGTGGTTTCTGTCTGCTTTTCCAGCAAAACAATGTCTTGGTTTTTTGTGGATTGATAAAACACTAGAAAACAAAAATAATGGATCTCAAATAATTTGACAACTCCCATGTGGGAATTTCTCAACCACATAGTCCTGTAGGATTGTAGCTTGTGGGTCAGAGACATGGACTAGCTCTCGGCTTTATTCACACCAAATTAAAAGTAACTCAGAGTAAAGCAAATGAGGTGACCTCCATTGGCCATTTTTGAAATGCAAATTCTGAAAGGAATATGGCAATTCAGTCAGCACAATGTGTTTGTGAAGTATAGCACAATGTCAGTTCATTTCTCTTGTTAGTCATTAGGCAAGAAACCAGGATGAGTAACTTTCAGGAGCCAAACTAAATATTATTTTACGTCTGTATTTTCAATTATATCTTACTATTTACTAAGGTTTACTTTAATACAACTATCACTTTATAAAATGGGACACATGCAAAGATTGACCATATTGTAAAGCTTATAATAAAGTATTTATGAAATTATATTTCAGGATAGATTTATAACTGTGCTTTTTGAAGAAGGTAGCTCTGTTTTGGCCTGCTTAATTTAAGGAGCTTTCTATTCTTTATAATAACCAAATGATTTCCTCTTGCCTAAATTCAAGCTCAAAGATTCTCAGGACTGGAAAATACCTCTCCATGGGATCTTCCTTCTGGCCTTTCTTATAGTATTGGAAGGTATTTATTGGTGGCATTTCAAGAAACAGAAGACCTTATTTTGTATCTAGGCTCTTTTCTCCCCTATGTTCTGACTTTTACCAAAAATGTAAGCACATTATTGGACTCTCCTCTGAGTTTCAAAAATATTTCAATGCCTTTTCAGTATCCTTGGGACACCAAGACATTTTCTCTGTTTGGGAGCAGGAGGCAGCCACCTTCAGTATATACATGAAAAAGCAGTATCACAGAATTTTCTGGAGTACCTGAGGGCCATGACTTGCACATACAGGCATTTTAAAATTACTTACTAAGAAGCTTTCAGTAGAGGCAGACAAATTGCAAAGAGTTTTCTCTGCCCTGGCACTAGGGTTCTTTGTCAGTGAAGAACAGCTAGATTGCAACATTTATCTGCCTCTGGCAGAATACTTTTTCACAGTGCACAAACCCTATAGGGCACCCTGGAGACATGTTCACTTTAAACCATTCCTTCCCTATCCATAGACATCTGAAAAGACACTACAGGCATCATTTCTTCAGCACCAGAAATCTCTCCTGTTTCTGCCTCCCAGGCTCCCTTCAAATATTCACTCTCTTTTAATCTCTCCAGTTCTCTCTGTCTCACTGAAATGAACCCAAGTTCTCCCCTTTCCACCCATCAATTCTCAAACTTTTTTGGCTGAGGCCCACCTATGTGAGACAAAATGCTCTAAGACTCACATAATCTGTCCTTTCCTGCTTTTTAAGGAACTGCATGATAACAATAAATTGTTGCTGTGCAAACATATTTTGTGTGGATTATGTGAATATCTGCTTTAACAGCATTGGTATGGATGTTTCTTTTTTTTTTTTCCTTTTTTTTGTCTTTTTTCGTGACCGGCAACGGATCGCAACCCTCAGTGTTGCGCCCGTACCGGACCGGGACTGGCAACGGGATCGCAACCCTTGGTGTTGTGCCCGCACCTCGCTCAGCCAGTGAGCAGCCGGTCTGTATGTGGGATCCGAACCCTCGGCAGGAGCGCCACCGCGCTTCCCAAGCGGCGCACTGTAGCAGTGCGCCACCGGGCCGGCCCGGTATGGATGTTTCTTATATGTACTGCTATCTGTATTTATTTTAAAGTTTTGTCATAGAAAACTTATACGTCATAAATTGTGTCAACCCATTCAAGTATAGGCATCATCCCACATATCATCCCACTGTAGAGTTAACCAAATAATCCCATCTCAAACAACATAGATAGCAATGGGAGTAAATGAAGTATAGTTTATAATTAAAAAGCAGAAAAAGAAACCATTGAAAAGCACACCACCTCAGTACAGCACTGATGCTGGTAACAAAGCAATCTTCCCCCAAAATGAGGCTATTTCAACAATCTGCTCATGCATGTTTACAGCGTGAGTTTTGCCAATACTGCCAAGTGATGCCTGGCAGCTAGGTGAATACTCAGTTAAGCCCTCAGTAAACTCTAGTTATGTGCTCAATTTTTAATTTATAAGTACCAAATACTACTAATTCTTTTTAAAAACTTTTTTTCATTATAATTTACTTATTTATTTTTGGCAGCTGGCTGGTAAGGGGATCTGAATCTTTGACCTTGGTGTCATCAACACCATGTTCTAACCAACTGAGCCAATCAGCCAACCCAAGTACTACAAACTCTTAACAACTTGGCAGTTATTAGTAAGTAGCCTTTAGACAGACACACACATACACACACACTGAAAATTCAGGGCATCAAAGGCCATTCATTTGCTAGTAAGATCCAAAGAAAAGACATATTTTGGGATCAGTTTGTGGAACATCAGGAGAATGCTTGTGGCCTACCAGTTGGCTGTGGTCCATACCTTGAAAATCACTGGTTAGGTGGTTGGCCTGGCTTTTGATTCAGTTACTCAAGAAGCTGGGTCACCTTTCCTCTTTCATACTTTGCCACTATAGAGGCATCCTGACCTCGTGCCTTAGCCAGCAACACAGTGCTGCTATGGCCTGGACCTCCAAATCCCCAGTCTCTCTCTCTGGGAGGGAGAGTCAGATGTCACCCACTAACTGGGCAGCCTCCCAGTCATCACCTTGCAGCATCTGTGATGTCATAATGGAAGGCCTTGAGTGAACCATGGTGGAGGGAAGTCAGAATGCCTTGTCACAGGCCACCTCTGCCCTGCCAGCTGTTTGACAGAAGGCAGGTGACTTCACTTCTCAGCTCAGACTTCTCCATAAAATGGAAATGATAATACCAACTTCATAGGTTTCTTGTGAAGATCAAATGAGATAATGTTAGGGATAAAGCATTGTAAAGTATAAATTCCTTTATAAAAATAATGTGTAATTGTTGCAGAGAGGTAATGTTCATGCAAACATCTGGACTGTTCTATTTACAAAGTATAACTGATATTAGGATTGCTATGATTTATAAGAATGACAAACAATCCAGACTGTCTATCATGAAGGTCAAACACAAAGATTGCACAGGCCCTAGAGACCATTGAGAGTTGTCAACTCCTGATTCTATAAGTACATGTCTCAATGGTCCTGAATTCCTTTCTTTTTTTCCTTCTCATGGCTTGGAGAGCGGGACTTAATTCAGATTAATTCTAAACATTAGGAATAAGGTATTTCCCCCCCCACCTTCCATCCCACTGGAGTTTAGGAGCCCCTGGAGGACAGTGGCTGAAGAATGCTAAGAATTCTCCCCTCCACCAGCCAGGAATGTGTCCTGCTTGGGGAGCTTAGCAGGAATGTGAGGGCTGCCAGATAAGGCCTGGAGCAGCCAGAGCTTGGTGCTCTGGTGCTCTGGTGCTCTGGTGCTCGTGAGCTCCCAGAGTGGGAGGGAGCCTTCTTCTAGAATCAGCCACTCCTCAATGTCTCCCAGAGGCTGCTCTTAGGCTGACTGTGGAGGCCAGAGCTGGTGATGCAGGAATAACCTCTGCGGCCAATGAGTGAAGAGACATTTCAGCTGAAACATTTGATACAAAGACACCTGGAGAAAGCCATGGTCATAGTGTAAGGCTGATATTATAAGGGGTTCTTTGGAATCAACACAGATGTGGGCTTGAACACAGGCTCTGCTGCCGACCAGTTAACTGCTTGACCTGATACTCTGCGAGCTTGGGTTTTCCCAAGGTTCAGAAACACTGTGAGCTTGGGTTTTCCCATCTATAAAATGCAGATAATAATAGTACCCACCTCTTATGGCTGTGGGAGGACTGAATAAAATAATGCACATAAAACACTTAGCATAGTGCATCTCCATACATTTGGGCTAGAAAGCCTATTTTTACATGCGTAGGTTTTAAAAAGTCCTGATACCCTGCATTTATTCAAAGTGTTACAGTATATAATGTGTTTTCATATTTATTACCTCTTTTTAATTGCATTAAGCAATAGTGTGACTATGAACACTCCAGGAATAGTTTGTAGATATGTTCATCTTTTAGAGAAAGTAACAGAATGTCAGCTTTGGCAGTTAGTCTTAGCCCACACCCTGTCCCTATTACAGCTTTTGCAGTGAGCTTCCAGTCATGGGCAGACTGCCTTCCCCAAGCACACTGGCTGTATTGAGCCAGTGTAGCAGCTCTCACTCAGGCACCTGGGAGCTTGGGAGAAGCTTTGTCAGAGGTCAAAAGAGACTCAAAGGCTTCAGGGTTTCCATCAGGTCGGGTTGCCCTTGCAGGGCCTCTGGGGAAGCTGGGCTGCCTACCTGATCCCCTTACATCTGGGTCTTAAAGTTTTATCTGAGTCGAAGAAGGCCTACCCTGCCCCAGGCTCCTAACGGGGTTCTCCTTGCCTGCTACTTTGCTTCTGCCAGCCTTCCTGGGGACAGTGTGGGGAAGGCAGGACTGTGTCCATCTTAGTCCTTGCCTTGTTCAGGCCAGAACTCCCGGAACGATGTTCTGCAACCTGACCCTGATATTAGGCATTCCTGAAGCCATGGTACTGCTCTACTTCCCTGGACCCCGAATCTTGTTTCCTACAATTAGATGGGATCTATTGAGTCCTTCTATAGACTTGAGCTTGAATTTTCAGCTTCTTCCTGGCACAGAAAGGATGCATCTCTGACCTACTTCCTAAAGTCTCTATGAGCAATTCTTTCTTACACGGTCTTGGTCCTTCTGTAATATCAGCCATGGACTCTGGCATGGAGTCCCAAGTCCACCTGGGAGCAAACTTGTCTCTCCACTGTTTGCCTTAATGCTTTCAGGTGGTTCTTGCATAATACCATCCATTTCACATTCCATGAATCTAAGAGAAATTCCATCTTTTAATGGTAGTAAGGACACACTATTTTCTCAGAAAAACATGTACAACCATTGCTTTTATTGACCTTCTCAAATTTCTAAGGGCATGGCTATACTTCAGCATGAGGCAACTGGGACCCAGCTCTCTGAGTTGGCAGGGAGGCTAGAGAGCAAGGACCAAGCAAAGACCTGTGTGAGGGGGATCAGGATGGGGTTTGGAGGAATTTTCCTGCATGAGAGTTTGGACCTGGGGCAAGAGTCTAAGGCAGGGTCTAAAGGATGTATCCAGCTCTCTTATGGTATAAACTTTGCTGATGCCAGGTAGGAGATATTGCAAGGTATAACCAGATAGGGCATAGGGGATGAATGAAGGTTGCCTACATGTGGGCAGGCTCCAGATAGAAGACTTGTTTACGGAAGCAGTATCCAAGCCCAGGGAAGGATGGATGGTTAAAGAGAGATAGAATACGGGGCGCCCATCACTAGCTAAGTTTCTGAGCAGTGTCAGGCATTCAACGACACATTTAATGCATAGCATTAGACAAATGTGTACATGAAACTGAGAATAGCCTTGAGCACTGGCCTATATTTCTTTCCCAAACACCTTCTCCTGGTGGTTTGTCTGCTTTTCTTCCCACTCATGACCATGATTTGGCTACTTCCCATCTAAACTATTCAAACACTGTCACAGCCTTCAGTTTTGCCAAACAACTACCTTCCATGCCACTCTACTTTTGCTTCTTATCTCTGGATATGATGCTTACCCTGGGATATTTCATGTATCCAAAACCCATCATCTTCCCCTCAAATCTTCTGCTCCTCCAGCCTTCCCTGTCTTACTGATTGGCACCCAAGCCAGAAACCTGAGGTTTATCATAGTGTCCTTTTACCTTTCTATCTACCATGTGCATATGTTACTACCATGGTTATCCCATCTCTATTCCACCATGACCTTAGGCTGTGATAGACATCACCAGTGCTTACCAATACCCAATGTTTCCTTTCTTCCTGGGCATTTAAGAGACTATACTTCCCACCCCACTTCCAGTTAAGCAGAACCATACAATTAGTTTGGGCCAATGAAATGTGAATGAAAACTCATATATTGTTTCTGGGCTAAAGTAGTGAAAGCTCTTTCTCAATCCACTTTACCTGAAACATCTCTTTTCTTGTTGTGTTGAAGGCAGAGGTCTTGCTTTGAGGTGGCAGAGTCATCAAATCGAAGCAGCTTAGATAACAATCACCTTGTGGAGGGTGGCTGCCTTGGAGAGATGCTTGGATCTGTAGCAGATGGCAATATTTCATGATTGAGAAATACACTATTGTGTTAAGCCTCTGAAATAGGATCATTTGTTACTGTAGCATAATCTAGCCCATCCTGACTAATACAATCACTAAAGCCTCATATTCCTTGAATCAACCTTTTCTCTCCAGTCCCTCAGTGCTCTAGCTCAAAACCTCAACATTCCCAAGAGGACCATTGGAAAAGCTTTAAGAAGGTCTCGCTGCCTCCAGTTTGGCATGCCTTTATATTCCTTGAATCAACCTTTTCTCTCCAGTCCCTCAGTGCTCTAGCTCAAAACCTCAACATCTCCCAAGAGGACCATTGGAAAAGCTTTAAGAAGGTCTCGCTGCCTCCAGTTTGGCATGCCTTAGACTCATCCTCCAGACAGACATCAAAATGGTCTTTGTATAATTCAAATCCAACCATACATCTTGGGTTACTCTGCTTCATTGGTTTCATTGGTTATGTTCCATAAAGTCACTTTGAACACTGATTAGCAAATATTGAACAACTTGCTGCCTAGGGAATATACAGGGCTAGTTTCCTGTAAGCCTCTATTCACATTTCCTTCAACCAACAAATATATAATCATGTTTTATGTGTGTTTCTGTTTTAAGATATCCTATTTCCTCATTTAATATATATTGTTAATTCATTAACATTGAAATTATGGCCAATAGCACTATAACTCATGCCTGAACAAAGCTTAACTGACACACATATTTTCTCTGTAACATGCTTCTTGTGCTTAGGAACACTAGACAGCACTAAAGCACTACATTTGGGGGCCATATTAAACAGCAAAACCACCAATAAAAAATGTAAACTTGTGAAAAGAATGTCATTAAATAGACCACAAGGAGACACTTGTTTACAGATAGTATAAAAGCTAAAACAAGAAGGCAGAACATTTTTTGACATTAGCTGGGAATATGTATGTCAGATGACTCAAAACTTTCACTGCTCTGTGCATGTCCGTGAATGGCCATGAAAGCACCACGAGTGTTCATTTTGGGATTATAAGTAATTTGAGTGAGTAAGCAAATTTGCAAATATAGAATCCACGAATAATGAAAATCTACTGTAGATATCATTTATCAAACACCTACCACATGCCATTGGATAGGTGCTTTATATATATACACAGACTGTCTAGTTTATCAACTTTTACTCTTCAAATGACGTGACTCAGAGTTAACACGGTCAGCATATCCTTAGATCCATAGGCTGTCATCATTGGAAAAAGTAGGACTTTATAAGAAGATTAGTGTCATAATCTTTATATCAAGCTTATGAATGCATTAATAGGGTTGGAAATTTGTAATAGGCTGGGCTTCTGTTCATCTTCGAAACTTCTAACTCAATAGTCTGAGCTCTTATAGAAAATAAAAATGCATTGCACACTCAGCGACAAGGCTATTGACTGATTATGCTTCAAGACTCACCAGATTGTGTACTAAAAACTGAGAAGAATCTTTCTTGTAGAAAAACATGCCTAGCAGTTAAGAAAGAGCACAATTATACAACTTCTGAATCTATCCAGGCAACATCATGTGGAGCCAAAACAGCCACATAAACAAATTCAAAGAGACAAATATGTCTTTCAGGGCATTGACTGGCTGAGTGGGAAGCTGAGAAGTTAGCAAGCTTCAGACTATAGTAGTATAGACTGAATGTGTTCCCCCCAAATTCACATGTTAAATTCTAATGCCCAATATGATGGTATTTGAAGGTGGTTAGGTCATGAGGGTGGAGCCATCATATATGGGACTAGAGCTCTTATAAAAGAAGCCCTAGAGCCTTCCTCACCCCCTTCTGCCATAAGAGAACACAGTGAAAATGTGCTGTCTATAAACCAGGAAGCAGGCCCTCACCAGACACTGAGTCTGATGGTACCTTGATCTTGGACTTCCCAGCCTCCAGAACTGTGAGAAATAAAATTCCTGTTCTTTAATCCAGTCAACAGTATTCTTTTATAGCAGCCCCCAAAGACTGAGACACATACCAAGCACCTGCAAAATGATGATCTTGTCCAGTCCTCTGGACAAGAAAGTTGTTCATACATAGTCTTCCTATCTATGGCTTGCTTTCCATTCCAAACTATATGGTGCTCATTCCTCCTCCCCATCCTTACTCTTCCCAGAATGTCATTCTCTTCCCCAGCCAAATCACCTTTGACTGGCAAGGCTCAGTTCAGTTCCACATCTTTCATTAACCTCTCCTGTATCTCCTCAGCCACTTATAACTTCCTTGTCTGGGGCAGAATGCAGACCACCCCAAATCTAGCTCACTTGTCACCTCATCTGTAAAAAGGAAATAATAGCACATATTTGTCAGAACGTTTGCAGAATAGCATGGGAATGTGCATAGCACAGGGCCTGGCACAAAGTGGATGCTCCACAATTTTTGCAAAGCTGATTCTGAATTATGTTCTTCACGTTAGTTCATAGGCAAATCTATGAAAAAAAAAAAAAAGGAGGGTGACATTGTGAGAGACAAGGCAACAGCAAGAAAAAGCACACATTGGGGCAGTGATATACAGATTTTGAATTTTATGGACCAGTGCAAGAATTTTGGGAACCAACACCAGGTTGCTTAATATTTCCTTTCTGCCAAAAATCCCCCTAATAATTTTTTGTTTTTATATCATTGTTTTTACAAAATAATTACATTGCAAAGGCAGAAAGTTAGGAAGGACATATCATAAGTTTTTATTCTGAAAATAAATATATGCAGCTTCAGGAAAAAACTCACCTCACTCACTTATCCACGTACTGTTTTTCATTCATTGGCCAAATATTTAAGTGGTATGTACCAGGAATCTTTCTAGGTGGTGAAGCACAGTGGCAAACACGACAGGACAGGTCCCTGTACTGATAGAGCTTATTTTTTGGTATCAGAAAACTGATCAGGGAAAACTCAAGACCAACCAGCATCAATCCAATCAGTGGCCCATGCACAGGCATTTGGGAGCTATATGTCATATGAATACTTAGTCACTGATAATAAGATCCAGTCTCTGCTTCTAAGCTCTGAAGGAGGGTGCAGGAAGCTGTCGCAATGTGCAGAGGTGGGGAGTAGACGAACAAAAGCTGCAACTCTGGGTGAGCATATTCTGTCCCAGGGCAGTGAGTGTGCCAGCCTGAAGACTGGACCCCAGGCCACCATTCTTTGAGAGTACAATCCCCATGTAAACAGAAGTCCCTCTAAAAGCGATCATTTTTCACCATGAAGGACAATGACATATATTTAGTCCAAAGAAGCCTGAAATATAGGGCACAAGCGATTTGAAACAGTTGTCAAAGCGTGGGGATAAGCCTTGAGAAAAGAGAGGGGGAATGAGACAGAGTCTAAGCCTGGCTATATTTGGGGAGTTCCTCAGTTTGTTTCTCACCAGGATTCAAAAGAAAATAGCTGGATGTTGTGAAATATGAGCTTTCAAAGTGCTATAGAAAAATTTAGCACTGTTAAACATTTGGAACACTCAGCCAAAAAAAATAAGACACTTGTTCTTATTCTGAAATCCTGAAATAAACAAACTATGGTCAGAGTAATAGTTGTGTTTCATTCTAGCATACCTCAGTGAGAAATTGGAGGAGACTCCCCTGGGACTGATTAGCCCCCTGTAACATGCTGAACTGTTAGATTCAATAGGATATTGTATATATACTGTGCTTTCTTTCTAAAAGTCACAATTAATTAAGGGAATATAGCAACTAACATAAACCATTGGAACTTGACATTACATATGGATAATTTCCATTTGAGATTGAGAGTCTCAAATGACAATCCCCAGTGTCCCGTCCTAACATTTGTGAAAGGGCACAAAAGCACATTCTATATTCCAGAGGAACTCTTCAGAGCTCAAATACATGTTTACTGAACAAAAGAAAAAATGTAAAAATTTTACTGCATTTTCCAGGGCCTCGCTTTTGAGACCTCCTTCCTGCAGCATTGCACTGTGGAGGAAAAAGAGAGCAAGGTGTATAAGTGCCAGTTTCCCGAACACGTTAGGAATAAAACACAAAAGAAAATGATTAAGCAGAAGGTTATTCCTTGTCACAGCATTTTAGGAGTAAAAATAAAAAGATTTACTAAAATTAGCCACAGTGTTAAACTCTAAAGCAGAAAGCTTTAAGTAAGGCAAATGGCATAAATGCAGAGCTTCAGACAACCTTATCAACTTCATACTATACACTGTAGCAAGCAAATTAATTATTCCCAGATGCTGGGGATGAAGAATGCTGCTGAACTGTTTTGCTTCTCAAACTCTTCAGTATAAACACACACTCACAGGACTGCATTCCCTTTTTTGGCTCCCGATATGCAAGTAATTATACACTGTGCAGGATAATGTTGGATAAGTTCCCTTTTGAATACCAAGCAAGTTCTGGGTTCTGTCAGCCTTTTGGATACCATGTCCACAAACATTTTTCTCTGACAGTCTGTAGTAACAACTTGTAAACAAATTGTTTCAAGTGTTTTTTTAAAAAAATTCAACAGCAGTATAAACCTCATTTCCAAATTATTCCAAACTCCTTTAGAGCTGGAGGGGGCAAAATTCATCTCAAATATAGTACAGCTCCTGTCTTGCATCAAGAACAGTTCTTCTGCAATCCTTGTGTGAGGGGGTCAGAATTCCGAACAGGTTTTGTATTTTTACATTTCTCATATTTCACTAACATGTAAACAAAAGGAAAAAAAGCAGGTTACGAATCAACTGCGAATTGAGAATGTGTTTAGGATTAAACACAGATTATATGATCATGGCCAGAATAAAGTAAGTAAAGAGTCATGTTTTCTATTCCAGCTCCAAATTTTTACAGGGCAAGGGAAATATACCTGCTGCTGGGTGAGTCTTGGAGGATTTTTTTTTGTTTGCTACCTGGGGCCTTCACACTTCTTGGAATAAATAAACTCAGTGGATTTGCTCTGAGTTGTCACATAGCGAGGCACTAGTGTGTGTCTGTGTGTGTAAAATATGGGGGAAAGGGAGCAATAAAGAAAGCCCAGAGAAAACCTCAGGAACTATTAAAGAAAAAAGCACATTTTCTGCAGAAGGGAAGAGAAGTTCTGTAGTCTGCCAACTGAAACATTAATGAGAGGAAAAGTTCAAGGAAAGTTGATACCTAAAAATAAATTTAAAAAAAGGAAATTCAATGAGAAAACAACATTCAGGTCAGGTCGAAGCCCAGAGGAAAACACTCATTCAGAACTGACTGCCATTCTACTTTTTCTGAAGTGAACAGCTGCTGGTTATTGAAACCAATCCACAGAGTTGGGTCCCTGCCGCCATGGCAACGCTCTGTGTCTGTGCTGGAGTGGCCAAGGCACAATGGGACGGTTCCAGGCCCAGAAGCACTCTGGCTACAGATTAGGGAGGTTGTGTGTGTTTTTTCTTCTGTGTGTATTGGGGGATTTTGATTCCTGGGTTTGTGGCTGGCTATTGGAAACTTTTCCAACGTGTAATATACTCTGACCTACGGGGCAGACTTTCATGCAAATAGCAGCATGGAAGGGAAGCATTGGGTGTTCAACAGGCAAACAACTTATTTCTAGTCTCTTTTAAATTATGTCTTACAAATCTCTAGAAAGCTGTATGCATTTGTACCTGGTCCCTTGTATGGCAACTTTAAGATGTTTTTGAAATAATGCTTAGCTTCCTTTTGATATTTGTAATTTATAATAACACATGACATTAAAAACAAAAACTATCATAGTCTTGTGAACTGAAAAACTTAGCTAATAATTAAAGGCTTTGAAACTAAAAGTACAGTATATAGCTTATATATTATATATTCAGAGCCCCAATAATTGACACATTCAAGTGCTGAACTCATCATCTTGGTTTCATTAGTACTGTAAGTTAAGAAATTTGTCTACCAGCTAAGTATAAAGAAAATTCCAACATAACCTCAGGATGTAGCATAGTAAGTAATAGCATAGACTTTAGAGCCAAACTGCCTGTGTTCCAATCCTGCCATTTGTTAGCTGTGTAATCTTGAGCAAATTACTTAAACTCCCTGTTACTCTAATTCTTCATCTGTAAAATGGGGATAAGAATAGAACTACCTGGTAAAGATTGTTATAGGTATTAAATGAGTTAATACCTGTAAAGTGCTCAGAAGAGTGTTTGATTAGTGTTATATAAGTGCTTAGAAAATAAATGAATATGTAAATAAGCAAACAACAATTTTAAAGAACTTCTTTTTTTACTGTGGGAAATTCTGCCTTTGGAATTTAGGACAGCACACTATTTTTGTGTATCTATATCCCCACTCAGAAAATGTTAGACTTCTTATTTACATCGAAGGCTTGTAAACCCACTTGGAATCATGCTTAAGGCTCCCTGAGCCTGATAAAGCAGATTGTTTGTGAATTTAGCCAATTTGTATGGGAGGGCGGCAGGGGGATGGGGAGATGGGAGAGAAGTGCTTTGAAAAATATATACTGGATCATCTGATTTATTTGGATCCCTACAAATGCCTATGCATTTGTTAAAAGCACAAGGCACAGTCCTTGCTAAACTGAGCAAGCATAAGGTAAAGCCCCAGGGTGAGAAACCCATCCCTGCACCCACTTACTCTAGCAGCAGCCAAGGAATCTCAGCCTTCAGGAGATGGAAAACCCAGTACTTTTTCACCTCCATAATAAAGTGAGGTGCATCATTTCTACCAGGGCTTGTTCAAGGGCTTTCCATTCTATCCCAGAACTCCTCCATGGTACTGAAGAGCCCACTCATGGGCTCAGATACACAACTTTCATGGTGTTTATCCATATTAGGCCATGCCATTTCTTATAAAGCATGGAATTATTTTCTACCTTGGGGCCAGCCTGCCACTGGCCCTACTCTGCAATCCTGTTCTGTTCACACTGCCCTAGTTAAGTGCATGGAGAAGTTTTTCTGTCAGGTATCAATGGTTACAAAGTGTTTTCACAGATCTTGTAAGGATATTTGGATGCTTTCCATACAAATATGCTGTTCTACCACCCAAAGGATCTATAACTTTTCAGAATCCAATCTTCTGAGGATAGCATTTTAGCAAATATTCTCAAATTAACTCACACACACTTAGTTGTAAGAATAGGGACTAGGAGTCATTCTGGAACCTCAAAGAAAGAAATCAACATCTATTTCAGATTGCAAAATGGCAAAATCCTGTTTTTATACAATAAGAGGGTTTTTTCTCTTTGTAAAATGGATTCAAAAACTGTTCAAAATGGGTTATGTAAGTGTGGAGAGGTGGGTACGCTTAAGCTTAGGGCTGAGTAGTGAAAAGTCTAAGACTGAAATACATAAATAAGTTCATTTTAAAAAATTCAAGTCAGCCCAGAGTTTAAAACATATCCTGTTTTCTAAGAAAACAAATGTGCTATCAGATCCAGTAAAACTTTCCGTGGAAAATTTTTTGGAGACCAGAAGCAAAATTAGGGAAAGGCAGTATTCCAGGGTTGAAGAAAACAGAAGCTGCCACCATAAAGAAACTCAGACCAACTGAAGCTATAATAGTTTGAGAAAACACAGAATTGAGCAAATTGACTTTACTGTTCCAGGAGGTTTAAATGGAAATCTTTAAGAAGCAGTGTCCTTTTTCTACATCTGACTCTAAGAATTGAAATGGCCTTAGACAAGAATGTCAGCTCTAGCATTCAGCTATACTTAAGACAGTAGGAAGTTATGAGGTACAGAGAAAGCTGCACTTGGATAACAGTTAAGAGACCTGGGCTCCAGTTTCACTTTGGTCACTTGTCAATGTAGGAAAGATTACTTTCCATCTCTGAGATATTAATAACCATGGTGGTGGTCCTAGCAGCAACAGCAGCAACTACTAGCAGTAATAGCAGTAGAATTAGTAGTAGAAGCAGCAGCAATGGCAGTAGCACCAGTAGCGATAGCAGTAGCAGCCGTAGCAGCAGCAGTAGCCGCAGCAGCAATGGTAGCAAGTAGCGGTGGTAATAGCACAGCAGCAGCAGAAGTAGTAGTGGCAGTTTCCATTTATTATGGGTTTACTGTAATAACTGTGACTAGGAACGTTATAAACATTATTTCCTTTAAACCCCATGGCGACCTTTCAGAGTAGGTATTATTACCCCATTTAACTATTGAGGAAACTGATGACCAGAGAAGTTAAGTAATTTGCTCAAGGCCACTTTGTTAGGAAGTGGAAAATCTGGATTTTGCATCTAGATTGATCTGATTCTAAAGCTTTGCACTTCTAATGAGAATAGCATGGTGTGATGCAGGACTTCTCAAATTTAATGTGCTGAAGAATCATTTGGAGATCTTGTAAAAATGGAGATTCAGATGCAATCAATCAGGTGTGTATACCTGAGATCCTGCATTTCTCACAAGCTCCCAGGTGATGTTGCTGGTCTAGGAAGCACACTGACTAGCAAGGGGATAGTGGAATGAAAGTATGCTTTCCAGTTAGAATGTGTGGCCTCAGTTTATTCATCTGTAGCAAAAGGGTTTGATAAAATAATTTTAAGGTCCATTCTAGCTCTAAAATTCCAGTATTCAAAGTGTACTATAGTATTAAGAAAACAGATCACGCAGAAATGACTATGAATTTTTAAACTGGTTTCAGATGAGATTATGGCTGTGATTTATGTATCTTCCTGAAGCATCTCTGACAGGTGAGAATCAGCCACCCTCACTCAAATTACATTATTGTTAAGCTTTAGGCTGAGCTAAAATCTTACTGAAAGAGTTCAAAGCTCTTCTTTCCATAAGCATCTTTAAAGATTACGAATGTAAAAATAGTTTCTTATGAGAAGCTTAGATGGCAGAGTTTTTCTTTTTAATAACAGAAATGAGAAGTCTCCAAAACCATAATGGTAGCACAATCCATAAAAATATGTTAATGCTTCATTTTAAAGTCTCATAGAAATTGAGGTTTTCTGAGTTAACAAAATAGACTTCATCACAGATGGTTGGAATGATAAAAGGAACCAACAAGACTAAAAACACTGCTCTTAGCTGAGCATGCTGAAAGTCTTTAAGGAAATCTTTCTACATACAGCTTTGCTGAGTGTTGAAGGAAAAATGGTTTTGATTGGCAAGAGCACTTCAAATGCTTTAGGCAAAGCTCAGAGCCATAAGATGTGCAAGTTTTATGAAGAAGCCATTTCTAATTAAAATGGATGCCTCTGTTAAAGTACATTTTCCATCATCTTGTGCCTAAAACAAGACAATGGCACCAAGGAAAGTGGTTTTTGCTCCCTTCCAAGAGCAACAGTCCAGATCACTAAGAGAGAGGCCATGAGCTCCTTTTCCTGAACTCAAACAAAAGTAGGGTAGGAGTAGGGTATAGTCTAGAGTATATGAGTCTTTGAGCGAAAAAGAACTTCCCAATGGTAATGACTATTAGAAATTGGAACTGAAACCCTTTACTGGGGGCTTTAGAGGTCAGACATAAATACACATCTATCTGAAATGGCCTAAGTATATTTGTGTCTGAAGGAATCTAGTCAGAGAAGATCCAGTGTCACAACGTGCTTTGATGGTCCTCAAGGGTGGTCCGTATTTATTTAGCCAACTCTCAATTATCTAGGGCAGTGATAGTCAAACTTTTTAAAGAGGTGGAGCCACAGCTTTCCAAATAATTTCTTATTAGGAGCCCCCAAATATAAAATAGATATATAGAGCATCTCATCCTCTCTATATATCTAATAGATATATAGATATTCTCATAGTATAGTGATTTCTGGGTAGTCACATTTCTTACATAGTAGCTGGCTTCTAAGAATCAGGAATCGGAACTGTCAGGCTAGTTAATGGCTATGCCCAGAACTGGCACAACATCACTTCTACTATATTCTATTGTGAAAGACAGCATGGGGCCCTCCCAAATTCAACAGGGTAGAGAAATAGCCACCCTCTTACTGGGAAGATAGCAATGTCACATCACAGAAGATCCTGTTCGGTGGGAGATATTGTTGTAGCCGTCTTTGCAAAATGCCATCTGCCACAGTTGGAAAGCACTGTGGTATTAAGGATCTGAGATGGTATGGAGAATCAAAATTTACAAATAATCTTAGGGTCTTCTTAAAAATCCCTTCCTCATTAGACATATTAATTGTGATCTTGTAAAAATTGAAAGTAGTAAGTTTGGTTTTATTTCTGGATCTTCTCTACTGGCAGAGATATTAATGTTACATCTTATTGGGCAAAATACTATGAGATGCTACTATTGGGAGAAGGAAGGGAGTGTAGGGATATATAATAAAAAGGAACATAGGGGTAATAATGGTGTCAAAACAGAGCCAATCCTCCCCTCCCTATTTTCCACATCACAGAACATGCCTAGAATGGACACAATGTAGCCCCAGAACATCCAGTTTGGAGAGAAAGACAGACAGAAGGCTGCGGCAACATGTAGCCACTTCCGCTAACCAGTAAAGCAGGCAACAGGCATTTGCAAAGCATTTGAAAGAAAGCAAAGCTTTCTGTAGAAAACAACTGGTAAAAACTTAAAGATTGCATTTTAAGCAAAATCTATAAATCTGCCATTAGAACTAAAGGTCCTGAAAAGAGAAGTGGAATCCCAGCCTAGAAAGCTGAGACAAGAGGATTTCTAAAACCTAGAAGAACCAGAACAGTTCTTGAGCCACACTAATTAGGGGTTTTCCCTAGTTCCTTAGTTAGTAAGGAAGGGAAATAGACAGCAGAATCCACAGTAAATGATATACTAAATACAGAATACCCTTCACTATATTTAATTATATATAATAAAAGATTTAAGTATTACAATTCTCATTTCAGAAAGAAGATTTAGTTTTTCTCTACGATCCATTGGTTGTCTTCATAAATTCCAAAATTAAAAAACTTTTTCAGGTTTATTTTATAGGTACCTGAGCTGAATGTACACTAGTTGAATATTATGGTCAAGATTCTTATACCTAGAATGGAAAAAATCCTTCAGAATTCTTCCTTCCCAAGGTTTATTTATGTCTGTGTGCCACATGTTAGATTAACATATCCATGAGGATGATGGAAAAAGAGTCCAGAATAGTCTGATACTCAGTTTTGGCTCTATGAGTTACCCTTGGTGTCCCCAGCTGGAAGAGCTAGTTTGAACATATCTGAAGGCCACATATAAATTAGAAAAGCAGGTTTAATATTTTTTTCTTACCTAGGGAAATTATCTCCTAGAAATTGCTCGGTTTACTATTGGCAAAGATGAGGACAGGATTTTCAGAGAATGATTCTCAAAGAGATGAAGTCTAGTCAGTCTTGATGATATTAAATTGTAAGGTTAATTTTATTCCAAGCTTTTAAAAACAATTGTGGGCATGAAACATCATGAAACACTGTAGATTTTTGTGTGTATGGGAGAGGTGGTGAGGTGTTGGTCGGGAAGGAATCAGTGGTCAGAGGAGAGAAGAAAGAAAACCACTGGGTTTTGAAAAATAATGCCTATGCATACTTTTTCTTTTCTTTTCTTTTCTTTCTTTTTTTTTTTTTTTTACAAAAGTTTCTGGTTTGTAGACATTTTATATGTAAAACTTATTTTTGGATTTGAGACCACTCATCTGTGGTCAGTTTATTGCAACAATGGTTCTTCATGATCAGTATTCTGCCTCCTCTCCAGTCTCGTTTTTTTCATGAAACTCTACCAACCCATGCTGAAAGAATGTGGAATTGTGTTCATGTTCTTAAATATGCCATATTTTTTCACATCTTGATTTCTTTGTGCCTTGAGTGCCTTGAGAACCTTCTTTTTCATTGACCACCAGGCAAACATATACTCTATTTATAAGATCACTTAAAAGTAATCAACTTTAAAGAGTCAGCTCAAATATCACCTTCCCTGTAAATTCTTTCCTTACCTTGAACCTTATCCCCACCCCTTGCCAGGGACAATTGACCATTCCCTCCTTTGTAATTCTTATTATTGTGAGCATATTTCTATAGTAATGCTGCCATACTTGATTGCTTCTTTTTATTTAAATGTCTATTTTCCCCTACCAAATGGCAAGCATCCTCAGGGCAGCTCCATAGATTCTTTCAAAGCTTTTCATTGAATTTTGTAACAGTTCTTAGCTCCTTCCAATAAATTCCACTTTTGTGCTCAAGTTAGCTGAAGCCAATTTCTATTACACATAGCCACAGAACCCTAACTGTTATAGCAATATACTGAAACTGAACCAATTGTCTGAATGGAAGGGACTCAGGAAGCTCAAAGCACAGAGAAAGGAAACTCAAAAAGTCGGAAATTGGCAGTGTTTGTCCAGCACTTTTCAGAGGAGGGTCTGCTGCCTCTGGGAACTCACCCAGTTTGGTGACTGGAGAAGTTTTCCCTATTGTAGGTCAAGTATAATACTTCAGACATCCTCATGGCCTGGAGGATATTTCTAAAATTGCCCTCCACTTTTTTTTCTGATTCCATGTTTACCAGCCAACATTATAGTCACGAATTCAATTCTCAGAGTATTATGAGATCAGGAAGGAAGTAGCTTTGGTAATTGGAAAGGAAAATCCTTCATCATAAGTGAATAACATCTGTAAGTAAATAACATTATACAGAAATTTCTTGACAATTTGGACAGCCCAAGTCGGTTGTCTGAGTCTTATGAACATTAGAGCCCTAGCAAAGTTGAGTGTCTCAACCTGCAAGACTAAAACTGGCCTAAGGTGACCTCACCAAAGTGGTGCCACTGTTTGAGGCTTACCAGGAATTCCACTGTCTCTCTAGATTATACTCTTCTTCCTTGCTATGTCTCATTTCAATATAATACTCAATAATGCACTAGTGGTGGGTAAATCAAGGTCCATGTTCTTTGCTACATGTGGGTTTAAACAGTAAAACCTAATTAATTCCAACCATTGCCTATAATTAGAAAGCTGAGTGAGCAAGGTTTAGTTCTTCCTTTGTATGATAAAAGGGTTTGTTAAGAAAATTGAAATTTGTAAAGGGCAACAAAAAATGATTACATTGTGTAACTTTGAATATACTAATTATCCTGATTTGAGTATCACATATCACACACAAATATTTATATTCAATTCTGTACTCCACAGATGTACAATTATGTTTCAATAAAAAAAAATGATGTAAAGCTGTAGTTCTCTCCTTCTCTGTTTTTTTCTTGGACAATACAAGAACGGTGTTGGCATGAGCAACACAAATGTGTGCAGTTCCTGACTCCATTTCTGTGACCCCACCCTGCTGTTTCTCTTAAGAAAGCATATTGAACTGCAAATGCTTAGCTGTGATATTATTAGGATAACCTTAAATTTTCTCCGATTAATTATTAAAAGTCAATCATTTGTAAACTCTGATACTTCTGCTATGATTGTTAGTAGGTTGCTTGCAACATATCAGTGTGTCCTGTTGAGACCTGCTGTTGTAACTATTGAATGGAAAATACTTGAACTAATTATTAACTAAGTTGTTTATAAGAATTTTCTAGTGTTGAATTAACCTATCAATTTCATTCTTTCTTGTCAGTTCTAGCAGGAAGAACAGAATCCCAATTTGGTAGTGTTGAGAACTTGAACTGGAGTAACCATCTATACTGGAAACCAATAAATCATTTCTATTATCTAGAAGATGTTTATTTATCTTGGTCCATCTCACAGATTGTGGGCTGACCGCCCCAGTCAGGTTAAATAAGCAAGGTGTTATTGAATATTAAAGATTTTGAGAAATCCCAAGTCAATTGACAGTGATGCTCTTTTCATTCTAATACTGTTGATTTGGATTCCCCAGCTCCACAGTTCTTAATCCCTGGATGCAGGTTGAATACTATGGATGCCACGTATTACTTTCTTTAGCCCACTTGGGAACTTATCTAGTCCTTGACCTGCAATTTTTGCCTCTAGAATGATAGACCTATCTGTGTAAAACTTATAGAAGCAGGTTTAAAGGTTTTAAGACCTTTAATGGCAGGTCATAATAAAACGGTTTTCATGCCAATGTCACACAGAATATGTGTGAGCTAGGCCCTAATGTTTGGAGTAATATGCTGTACTGATTAAACTTTGTGCTGATGGTTTTGGTAGCAGGTCATAATAAAACGGTTTTCATGCCAATGTCACACAGAATATGTGTGAGTTAGGCCCTAATGTTTGGAGTAATATGCTGTACTGATTAAACTTTGTGCTGATGGTTTTGGTACCACAGGGTCTTTTTTAAAATGCAGCCTTGAGTCTGCATCCTGCATGCAAGGAATTGCCTAGGAACAGAGTAATGAATTAAAGATAGCACAGCTCCCTTTGTTTAACATTTCCTATTTTTCAGGGGTTTATTTTGTAACTTTAATATTATTAATCTATACAACCTTTTACTTTTTATTCAGAATTTATATCAGAATCAAGCTAATAAATTAAAGATGAGTTAGTTCATTGTTGGGTGGTTTAACATAGACCTAGTATGTTAATCCTGATGTGCTTGTTACTAGGGTTTTAAAATTTTTATTATTATTTTTTTTTCTGCCTTGTAGCTGTGGTTAGGCAGCAGCAATAAATCAGAACAAAGGAATGAAGGTATTGGGGCTTTAGGGAAAACATGTATTAGAAAAAATTGGTTTGGCACTAAGGGCTGTATTGCATTAAGATGGATTTTAGAGATACAGACGTAAGAGAATGTAGACAAATAAATTGTATAAATAATCTGAAAAACAGCAAGCCTGTACAGACCCTGAGTAACCCTGTAAGCTACTATCAACAGGACTTCCTAAATCCTGTTCAAACAGACCAAACAGGTACACTCTACTTAAATAGCCAGGAGAAATGGGCACATAGCTAATGCTAGGGAAAGTGGAAGGAACAGATAAAGCTCTTTAAAATAGCCCAAAGGATTGGAATAATAGAAGTTAGTGTAGGAGACTGACGTAGCATCTTCTGTGAATAGGGCTTTATTGCCACTCCAGGCACTGATATTGCAAACACATGCTAAGACAACCAGAAACTGGGAACTCCACAGTGCTTGAAAATGCAGTTCTCTCCAGTAGGGAATTCACATTGGCAGCCTGAATGTGGAGGACACAGGAAGAAGCATTCAGATAAGACTGAGCATATAAATAAAACACATGGTGTGGAGGGTGGAGTTGATGGGAACAAGATAGGACTGTTCCAGGGCCCTAAGAAGTTCCAGGGCCCTAAGAAGTTCCAGGGCCCTAAGAAGTTCCAGGGCCCTAAGAAGTTCCAGGGCCCTAAGAAGTTCCAGGGCCCTAAGAAGTTCCAGGGCCCTAAGAAGTTCCAGGGCCCTAAGAAGTTCCAGGGCCCTAAGAAGTTCCAGGGCCCTAAGAAGTTCCAGGGCCCTAAGAAGTTCCAGGGCCCTAAGAAGTTCCAGGGCCCTAAGAAGTTCCAGGGCCCTAAGAAGTTCCAGGGCCCTAAGAAGTTCCAGGGAAGTGCAGGGATACCAGGAAGTATGGAAAGAATAAAAAGAGCAAAAGGGACTTTTCTTCATGGCCTAAATGGTATGTGAACTGAGATACCCACATGTTCTGGAACAGATTTTATTCTCAACTAAAGCATAAAGGCTCTGTGGATGGGGACGGACAGCTTATTTGAAGCCCTGAACTTGCTTTTGTGGTTCACATATGTCTAACTTTGTCTCTAGTTCTTTAATCTAAGTTGGTCTGGGCATGCATTACTGTGCAAGGAGCAGACCCTGTTCCCATTCTTACCTTCAGTGTTCCCTAGGCCCTCTTCCCATTTGTTCATTTGACCAGCAATTTCCTGGTCCTGCATCCCAACCTCTGGAATCTCCTTCAGGCCCTGCTCTTCATTTGGCCCCTCTACTCTGCCTCACTGACCTTTTCCTTATCCTTTTCTATTCACCCTACCTCAGTTTCCCCAACAAGGCATATTTGACAGGATGTGACTGCTAAACCACTGTTGGTTATCTCCAACAGTAATCATGAAAATGTCCATGTGACCCATTCAGCCTAGCTGAGTTCTGTACATTGTCACAAAAAAATGAGTGAATTCCTTTGGCTTCATGGGTTTGTAATAGCTGAGAGCCCTAATGCAGGTAGAGGTAACCAACCACCTTTTCGATCCCCTTCCTTCCCCTCTTATTCAAATAAGAGTAAAACATGGACTTGGACTTCAAGAAATTGACAAACTAATATGAATGATTAAATATAAATGTGGAAAGTTCAATCACAGGAAAGAAGTAAATAATTGTTTTTTAAAAACAGTAAAAGAAAACTCACAAGTCAGCATGTGATTACTTGGCAAATAAATGGGTACAAATTGGTACAAAAATTCAAAAGCAGGAGAGAAAAACTACTTCAAGCCAGTGAGGTCAGTGGGACCTGTCAGGCATATTTGTTAGGAAAAGTTGAATGTTTAGACTTGAGCTCTTGTTGGGTCTCCAGGGTTCTAGTTCAGACAAAGGATAGATATATACAATTTCATAGCTAATAAACAGAAAATACATAGTTTTTTCAAATGCCTATGAAATTTTTACAAAACTTGATCGTGTATTAGACTATAAAGACAATCCCAATAAAATTCTCAAAGTTAAAACCATAGGAGTTATATTCTCTATGTTGCAATTCTCTCTCTCTCTCTCTCTCTCACACACACACACACACACACACACACACACACGCTCCCAAGTCCAACCATTTGAGAAATTTTAAAACAGGCTTCTAAGTGACCCTTGGATTAAAAAGAAAGAAAAACTGCAAGATCGTAGAACATTTAGAAGTAAATGACTATGGCAACTTTACATATCAAAAGCTAGGAGATTCAGAGATGTGACTTGAGAATCTGCCATTGCTAGCTCTGAAGATAGAGCAAGAGAGCCATGATCAAGAAATGCAGTAGCCTCTAGAAGCTTGGAAGAACCTTTGGCTTATAGCCAACAAGAAAATGAATATCTTAGTCCTATAAATGCAAGGAACTGAATTCTATCAACAACCTGGGTGAGCAGGAAGTGGATTCTTCCCTAGAACCTCCAAAAAGAAACACATCCCTGCAGATGCTTTAATTTTAACTCAGTGAGACCCATGTCAGACTTCTAACCTACAAAACTACAAAATTATAAATTTGTATTTTTCCAAGCCAATACATTTCTGGTGTTTTGTTTTTGCAATAATAGAAAACTAACATATGTTGATACCTGGAAGTGGGGTGCTGTTGTAACAAATAACTAAATATGTGTAAGTGGCTTTGGAATTGAGCAGTTGGTGGAAGCTGGAGGAACGTTGAGGAGCATGATAGAAAAAGTCTACATTGCATTGAACAGTCAGTAGAAACGTGGACTTTAAGGAATTGTGTCCTGCAGTTAGGAGAAAAGCAGAACAATGAAATTAAACATTTAGCTGAGGAAATTTCCAAGTAAAGTGTTGAAGGTACAACTTGGTTTCTTTCTGCTGCTAACAGGGAAATGCAAGAGGAAAGAAATAAACTAAGGAAAGAACAGTCAAACAAACAGAATCCAAAATTTGATAATTTGGGAAATTATCAGCCTGTCCAGATTACAAAAGATGTGAAAAGTAAGAGATTCACTGTCAGGAAGTGTACTATAGAGAAAAAGCTGAGAGCGTGACTGGAAAACTTTTTTGTTAATATTTCGGAAAGATCAAAAGGTCTGAGTATCCAGTCACACAAAAAGTTCTTTGAAGAGATTAAGGGTGTTACTCACAGATCCCCTCAATCAAACCAGTGACCTTCTAATAAGCATAAAGACTTTGTCCCTCAGCCATCGCAGCAAAAGCAAAAAATAGCAAAGGGATTATCTAGGAAAAATCTGTAAATAAGCCTTTTACCTGTGACATACATGGGAAATCCACAAAGATCTTAAGAATTCTATATCAGCAGAAACACTGTCAACTTGAACCAAAAGAAATAGAGAGAGTGTGAAAAGAAGGCAGTCAGACCTCCAAAATTCTACAGGCAAGAAACAGGCTGATAAGATTATGCAACTGCAAACAGGTGCTTCCTTTTATTAAAAAAAAAAAAAAAAACGTAATAACTTCGTATAGCATACATTATACGAAGTTATACGATAGGTCAAGTATAATACTTCAGACATCCTCATGGCCTGGAGGATATTTCTAAAATTGCCCTCCACTTTTTTTTCTGATTCCATGTTTACCAGCCAACATTATAGTCACGAATTCAATTCTCAGAGTATTATGAGATCAGGAAGGAAGTAGCTTTGGTAATTGGAAAGGAAAATCCTTCATCATAAGTGAATAACATCTGTAAGTAAATAACATTATACTAATAGAGTTTCACCACCTGAAAAAAATCTTTTTTTTCCCCCCAGAATTGCTTGGGAATAATGACTCCCTTTTTCCTTACTTCCATTTTCTCTCTTTTTAACTAGAATATCTATAATTGTTATCCTATGCCTGTGTATCATTATATTTTGGGGAACCAATCGTTTTCTATTTTCACAGGCCCACTGATGGAGAGGAACTGTGCCCAGTATGGATTATATCCAGAGCCTCGCCCATACCTGATTTAGATCACGAGTAATAGAAAACTAATACAATATGGGAGGAAAATATTATAAAACCTACAATTAAAAATTACCTTTTAATTTAATATTCAACAGACTTTCTTGCATACTTACTTGTTCAAAGCACTGCACTTAAAATAGTTATGTTATTTATATATAGGTAGTAGTTGCTATTATGACTTTTAAAGATCAGTATAAATGCAAATCCAAAAAGTACCATCTTTATAAAGCTTGTTTTTCAGAATAAAAATGAGGATCTCAATAATCTTTTCCCATAAAAAGACTATGCTATAATCCCACATTTTACTAAAGTTATTCTTATCATCAATTAGCATAAAGTAATTAACATATACATTTTAGTCTAGTCTAGTCCTATTGGACCTTTGGAAGGTAAAACGAATCTACTAATATTATCCATTTCATAGAAGAGAAAATAGATACTTGGAGTAAAAAAGAAAAAGATTGCTTTCAGGAACACTGCAAATTAGTGGCTGACTTGGAGTAGAGAAATTTGTTGAATTTGACTTCTTGCCTAGTGTATCGGCTATTGTCATATTTTTTTTCTTGTGACCTTGATTGAGATTATGACTGGTCCTCATCCTCAGGGAATTGGGGTTGATAAACTGAAAATCTTTCATTATATAGAACATCTCCATTTGGTACCATGACAATAAGTCTTTAGAGTTAAATAGTGGAAAACCGAAAGCTTTCCCTCTAAGATCAGGAACCATGTAAGGATGCCCACTTTTGCCAATTATGTTCAACATAGTACCAGACATTGTAGCCAAAGCAATCAGGCAAGAAAAAGAAATAAAGGGCATTTGAACAGGATAGGAAGAAGTAAAATTATCTCTGTCATATATGACATGATTTTGCATGTAAAAACCCTGAAGATTACACACACAGACAAAAAACCCTGTTAGAATAAATGAATTCAGCAAAGTTGCAGCATATAAAATCAACATACAAAAATCAGCAGCATTTCTATACACTAATAATGAACAATCTGAAAAGGAAATTAAGTAAAAAATCACATTTATAATAGCATCAGCAAGAGTAACATACTTAGGAATAAACTTAATGAAGGAGATGAATGATTTATACACTGAAAACTACAAAACATGAATTGGAAGACTTAATATTTCTAAAATGTTCACAATACCCAAAGTGGTCTACAGGTTCAATGTAATCTCTATCAAAATCCCAATGGCATTTTTGCAGAATTAGAAAAAAAAATTTATATGGAATCTCAAAGGACTCTAAATAGCCAAAGTAACCCTGGGAAAGAAAAATAAATCTAGAAGCCTCACACTTCCTGATTTCAAAGCATATTACAAAGCTACAGTAATCAAAACAATATGGTAAGGTGCCAAGGCAAGAAAGGATAGTCTCTTCAAAAAAATGGTACTGGGAAAAACTGTATGTCCACATGCAAAAGAAGGATGGATCCTTACCTTACACTATATACAAAATTAACTCTTACCTTACACCATATACAAAAATTAACTCAAAACGTATCAATGTGTTAAACACAAAACCTGAAATTACATAATTCCTAGAAGACAACATAGGAGTAAATCTTCATACCTTTTGAGTTGGCAATGATTTCTTGGATATGACACCAAAGCACAGGCAACAAAAGCAAAAATCCACAAATGGAACTACATCAAACTTAAATATTTGTGTGCCGCAAACGAAGCAATCAACAGAGTGAAAAGGCAACCCACAGAATGGGAGAAAAATATTTGCAAAGCATATTTATGTAAATTGTTAATATCCACAATTTAGAAAGAACTCCTACAAATCAACAGCAAAAAACCAAACAATACAATTAAAAAATGGGCAAAGAAATTAAAGTCATTTCTTTTTTTTTTGGTCCTTTTTTTTTGAGACCAGCCGCACCGCGCTCAGCCAGTGAGCGCTGTGAGCGCACCGGTCATCCCTATGTAGGATCCGAACCCGCAGCAGGAGCGCTGCTGCGCCCCCAGCGCCACGGGCTCAGCCCAGTTTCTTCATTTCTAAGATAGAGACTACAGCTCCCTCTCAGAAGGTCATTATGAGGATTAAATGAGAGAATTCATGGACAGCACCCAGCAAATAGTAAGCACTCCATAAATATGAAGCAGGGGTGAGATAAGCTGGTCACAAAAAGACAAATGCTGAGTGATTCCACTTACATGAAGTATCTAAAATAGTCAAACTCTCAGAAACAGAAAGTAGAATGGTGGTTGCCAGAGGCTTGGGGAGGGAGAAAAGGAGAGTTGTTCAATGGATTTTCAGTTTTGCTAGATGAAAAAGTTCTGGAGATGTTATGTAAAAATGTGCATATAGTTAATATTGACGTACTGTACACCTAAAAATGGCTAAGATGGTAAATTTTGTGTTTTTGACCATGATAATATAATACTTCAGAGTTATTATATTATACTTTATTTACAAATGGCATAATTACAAATAATCCCTAATCTGTGAATTCTGGAGAGTTTGAAGAAGTCAAATGTTTAATAGAAATGGAATTAAAACTAAACTCCTAGTGCACTACTGTAATATTATTGAAGTACTAACAAATACATTAAAAGACTGTTTAAAAAAAGTACTTCCTGCTGAAGAATGATCATTCAAAGAATAACGTTAACAATAGACAAAGAGTGCTTTTTCAAGCTAATTAAATCCAATGCATTTTAACAGCAATTAATTATATGTGGTTAATTATTATTGTGCATGGTTTGCTATATAGCATTAATTATGGTGAACTCATCTGGCTTTTTAAAAGAATAGGAAATGTGTTAGTTTGGGAAGTACAATGTTTACAATGTTTTAAGTTGGACTTAAGTGAATAAATTTTGGAACTTTAAATGAAAAAGAGTTTTCTAAATAAGTTTTAATGTTGAGTCAAAAATATCTTTTAGGAAATTATCTTTGTAGATTTGACATCTGTACACAATAAAGTCTACATTAAAAACATATTCACAGTATCATCTTTATGTAAATCATCATATTTGGCATCATGAGAAATATAAAAATGAATTTCTCAATCCCTGGACTCGAGGATCTTGTGTTGCCTAGGTAATTTAAAGTATTTCTGATTCCTTAAGCTGTGTTCCAGTGAATTATTTAACTTTGTAACTCTACTTGATTCTTCTCTCTTAAAGAATTTAAGCAGTTTAAATTCTTTCTGCCCTTACCAAGGTGATTCTCAAACCTGAGTCAAAGTTGGATCAACTGAGGATCTTTAAGAACGTACACAGGTAAGGACTACATCCTCAGACATTCTGACTTACACAGTATGCAATGGAATTCGGACATTTATTTTTTAAGAAAATGACCGAGTGCTTGGGGCTAGGGGTGAAAATGGAGAGTGACTGCAGAAGGGTAGAAGTCTTCTTTTTAATGTGATGGAAATGTTCTAAAATTAGATTGTGATGATGGTTGCACCATTCCATGAATTTACTAGAAATCATTGACTTCTGCACTTAAAATGAGTGAGTTTTATGGTATGTAAATACACCTCAATAAAGTAGATAAAAAGATAAAAGCTATAGGATATGCCAAACTGTTACTCAGAGGAGTGTATATGTAGTCTTTAAAATACATTTATTGTAAAGAAAAAGACTGTAAGTAAATAAGCAGAGCATCCAACATGAGAAATTAAAAAGAAAAAAAGAAAACCTAATACAACAAAAAATAGAAGGAAGGAAATAATAAAGATAAAAACAGAAATTTGATGAAAATAAAATCAGTGACCCAAGAAATGGTTCTTTAAAAAGAACAATTTAATGAATAAACCTCTACTAATTCTAACAAATAAAAAAGAAAAAATCAGAAAAACAGCACTGATAATAAAATAAGGGTATAACAGAGTCAAGAGATGTTAAAAATATTAGAATAGTATATGCAACTTTATAACAATACATTGAGAAACTAGATGAAATAGAAGAATTTTTAGGAAAACAGATTTTCCAAATTACACACAAGAAAAGGTAAAAAATAGATCAATATCCCCTTTAACTTAGTTGAACATATTCTTCCCCCAAAAGTTCTAGGCCCAGGTGATTTTGTGGGTAAATTTTTACAAATAACTTGTATGTCATTTAAACCAGTTCAGAGAATGGAAAGAAACAAAAATCTGTCAAATTCCTTCTTTGAGGTTAACATAATATTTAGACCAATACCAGACAAAAATAATGCAAAAGAAAGAAAGAAAGAAAAATCACAGCCTAGTCTCATTCATGAATATAGATATAAAGAATCTAAATTAAATATTAGCAAACTAAATATAGCAATATATGAAAAAACAATACATCATGATGAAATTGAATTTAGAATTGGAAGGATTGTTCAACATCAGAAAATCTATTACTTTAATTCATGATATTAATATATTAAACCTCTTTTACTCATTTTGATACATTCAGAAAAGACAACACCAATTCTTGACAAAAATTTTCTTAAGCTGGGAATAGAACAAAACTTGCTTAATTTAAAAAGTGTCTATCAGATGTCATAGCAAACTTTACTTGAAATCTTAAAACTAAGAGATATTACCATTGGAGTCAGAAACAGAACAAAAAATGTGTTATCATTAATATTATTCAACAATATTCTAGAAACCCTAACCAACGCAGCAAAGAAAAAAATAATCTCTCTCTATTGATACATAATACATAAAAAGAGAGAGAAATATTAGAACAGATTAAACAAAATGCCATGCTTATGTATCTAAAAAAGATACAAAAAAATTGATCAACTATTAAAACTATTAGAACTAATAAGAGATTTTAGTAAGGAATACAGGTAAAAGATCAATATAAATTACTAATAATCATCATAGATACCAACAGTAACCAATTAGAAATAATGAAAAAAGACCCCATTTATATTACTAGCAAAACTATCAGCTACATGCAACAACCTTACTCAAAAATATGTGAGACATAAAAGAAGCTATAAAACTCTAAAAAGTATTTAAAAGACCCAGATAAAGAAAAAAACATGCCATGATTCTAGATGGGAAGGTACAGTGTTTTAAAGATGAATCATCTCATTGATACATTAAGTACCCTGACCCAACTACTATACTACATACATATGTAACAAAATATCAGATTGTAATCCATAAGTATATAAAATTACAATGTGTAAGTTAAAAAAAAAATCAAGCAGCCATTGATGGAAGGTCAGGATTCAAACACAAGTATTCTGGTGCCTGAGTCCATGATCTATACTGTTTTTATGCTACCCATAGTTACTACATGAGATCCTTTGTGCAGATCTGACACTGGTCTAAGGATTTAGAGATGGAAAGAGGGGTGAGCCATTAACATAATAACTAAGCATAACTTTATAAAATATCATAGTATTCATTTGGCCTTAGGGCTGTGCTTCCAAACATGGCTTTTAAAAAATGAAGATATCAGCAGTCACACAGTAATAATAAATTGTAACTGTTTTTTAAGACAGAGGGTACTAACTGGGGCCCAGGGTCTTCAGGGATTCATAAGTGCTTCACAGTGTGAAAATGTGAGAATGTGCATCTGAATGTTTTTCTGGAAAAAAATTTCTGTCTTTTATTAGATTCTTAAAGAGATACACGGCTTAATTAATGTCTACAGCAGGGATAGGCAAACTTTTCCAATAAAAGTCCAGATAGAAATATTTTAGGCTTTGTGGGCCATGTGGTCTCTTTAGCAGCAACTCAACTCCACTGCTGCAGTTTGAAAGCAGCTGTATACAATAAATACAGGGACAAGTGTGGCAGTGTTCCAATAAAATTTTATTTATGGACTTAAAAAAAAAAAGATGAATCACCTCAAATTCAAAAGCTCCAGTGGAATGCTTGTGGAACTTGGCAAACTAATTTTAAAGTTCAATTGGATGAGTAAATTAGCAACAATTACAAGCAGGTTAAAAGAATAAAAATAATGAAAAGGAACTGAATCCTTTAAGTAGCAAAACTTACTCTAAAGCTATAGTGATTAAAATAGTGTAATATTGGTACAGAAATAAATCAATTGAATAAAATTTTCAGAAACAGATCCATATAAATTCAAAATTTAATATATGAAAAATATGTTATTTTAAACCATTATGGAAAGAATGAACTAATTAATGAAGATTGGGTATCCATTTAGGAAAAAAAAATTAGAGTTCTCTTCATACTACACATTTTAAAAACTGAATTCGAAAGATGAAATAGCTAAATTTAAAAAGATAAAACTGTAAAAGTTCTAGAATAAAATACAGGAAATATTTTTATAATCTTGGAATGGAATGGAAAAGTCTTTCTAAGTAAGACACAAAACTCAGAAGCCACGATGGAAAAAATAGATGAGTACATAAAAGGATAAAACTTCTGTAAAAGACATTTATAACAGAGAAAGTATTGCTATCCTTGTCACAAAAACAACTCCAATAAATAAATATAAAGACAAGCAAGCAAACAAATAAATAAATGGCAAAAGCTCAATAGGAAAAAGAGCAAAGAATATGAAAAAGTAGTTCACAAAAGAACAAAATGCTAATACCTAATAAGCATATGAAAAGATGTTCAGTTTCACTGGTGATTAGGAAAATGCAAATTAAAAATGAGATTACATCTTTATTCATCAAATTACCAAAAATTAAACATTGCCAAAGTCCAGGGTTACCAAGTGTAAACAGGAAAAAAATATTATATACTCCTGGTGCAGGGTGAATTAGAACAACCAATTTGGAGTGACAACTGAAAAACTATTATCAAAATGTAACAATAACTATCAAAATTAGGTTTGTTTTTTTTTTTGTCCTTTTTGAGACCGGCCGCACCGCGCTCACCAGTCATCCCTATATAGGATCCGAACCCGCGGCGGGAGCTCTGCTGCGCCCCCAGCGCTGCACTCTCCCGAGTGCGCCACGGGCTCGGCCCATTAGAAGTATTTTTAACTCACCCTTTTCATCAGATTTACACCCTATAGAAATACTTGCACAAGTGTGCAAGGATATACATATAAGGATCATTATTTGTAATAGCTAAAAAATGCAAGACAACCTAAATGTTCAACAATTTGGGCAATGATCAAAAAAAATAGATGCTGAAATAGTAATAAAATAGAAATATCTGTAACCACTTAAAAATTACAGGTAAGTCTGATGAATTATTAGGTAAAAAAGTAATGTAACAATATGTAGAGTATGATTTTTTGCAAAAACAAATAATGTGTGTGCCTGAATGTTCTTCAAAAAAGTCTAGAAAGTTACCAAATGTTTGACTGTGTCTACTTCTTGAGAATGGGTGTGGAAATCAGGGGTGGTAATGGGGTATGTGAGTGGTTAAAAATTTTCACTTTCTACTTTATAAATTAGTTCACTTTACAAATTATTTCTAGAATATATATACTCTATACGTATACTATAAATTATTATATATTATATATTATAAAAACATATATAATATATATTCTATCAATAATTCTCTATATATTATTTTATGAATAACTCATATTAATTGAATTTCTTTTGCAATAAAAATAATAAAAATAAAGCAAGCACATACAAAGGGATATAACAGACAAGGTCAATTATACAAAATATATTTTACAGGAATTTACAATTTAAAGCTGAGTAGAACCAAAATAAAGTGTGATTCCCCGAAATCCTAAACAAGAAAGAATTTTGAACCCTAACTCCATTTTTTATGGAGTTGTGAGATTTGCAAAAATAATCACAAAATTCAGGAATTTAACTGGCACCAGAACCAAATCTGTATATTTTCTAGATCAAAACAATAGCAGGGAATTCAAATGTTAGTCATTCTGTTTTGGATCTGAGCCCACACACAAATAGACACCACCACAGACACTGGTACCTCACCTGTGGAGTTCATGCACCTTTTCACTCCAGGAAAGCTACACCTCACTCTCAGTTTACCTGGTTCCTCAGCCAGTCTCGATCTCACTTTATCTTGACTCCTAATCATTCATCTCTTCTGGATTGAGGTCCCTATTTTCCTTTCTGTGACCTATTCCAGAATACCACCTCCTCTCTATAGCTGTTTTCATTTCAAACATGTTATATAGATGGAATCTTATTGCATGTTACCTTTGAGACTGACTTTTTTCACCAAGCATGAAGTCCTTGCAATTCATCCAGGTTGTTTCATATATCAATCGTTTATTCCTTTTGATTGCTGAGTAGTATTCCATGGTATGAATGTATGACAGTTCGTTCAACCCACTAAAGGACATTTGGGCTGTTTCCAGTATTTTGCTAGTATAAATAAAGCTGCAATAAACATCCATGTTCAGGTTTTATGTGAATGTAGTTTTCATTTTTCTGGGGTAAATGCTCATGAATGCAATTGTATGTCACATGTTTGGTTTTGTAAGAAAATGCCAAACTGATTTCCAGAGTGGCTGCACCATTTTACATTTCCACCTGCAATGTATGACAGACTCAGTTTCTCTGCATCCTTGTCAGCACTTGTTATTGTCACTATTTTTTCACTTTAGCCATTCTGATAGGTTATAATGATGCCTCATTGTAGTTTTGAATTGCACTTCTGTAATGACTAATGTTGACCATCTTTTCATGAGCTTATTTGCCTCTCTTACACTCCCTTCTGTGAAGTGTCTCTTCATGCCTTGTGCCTATTTTATAATTAATAGTTTGGATTTTTACTGTTGAGTTTTGAGAGTATATATATATATATATATATACCGTCTTCAAAAGTTCATAGAAAGATTTGTATTATCTACCTAGTTGTAAAAAAGCATATCCTCTCTTAAAGAAACTGCTGAAATAAAACCAAAAAGCCACCACATTTGATGTTAACCTGGAATCCAAAGTGAGACCAAATATACTTGTAATTTTAGACTAGATCTGTAGACCTATGCCTGTGTGCTTTGGAAGAATAAATAATTATTCAGCTTTAGGACCATATTGGTATTACTGGTCAATATTCTTCTTTTTCCCCCCATCCCTTCTCCTTTTTCTTTTTTTTTTTAATAGCTAAACATTGGCCCACTAGTGAGATACTCAGATACCCCTCAACTAGAGGATCGATCTCTAAGGGTTCTTCTAATTTGAAAGGTTTTAATTCTAAACCCACAGACTGTTCTTATTTCAAAGTCAACCAAGCAAACTGGATTAGGAACATTTATTAACCAATAATTCCAGACTAGAGATTTGGACATTGCAATTTTCCATTAGAATACCTGACATCATGACTATATGTATGTATAGTCATGTATATATATATACATAGTCTTCAAAAAGTTCATAGAAAGTTTTGTATTAGCTTTTATTTTCATTTTTCCATGAACTTTTAAAAGTACCCATGTGTGTATGTATACACATATATGAGCGTATGTGTGTGTGTATATAGATACGCATTATACATAAGGCTTTTACTGGATATGTGGTTTGCAAATATTTTCTCCCATCAATTCATTTTTATAAGACAAAAACCAGAACAAGGCCCTAGATGGGAGGTCATTAGATTTTGTAGATGTTGGATTACATTCAAGGCTATGTGACTGAGCTTAGCACACACTTACAGGCTTTTTGATACAGTAATGCCTCAGTGTGTTAAGCAAAATCAAAACATGAAAAATCACCACTAGTCAGGATTAGTTCCAACGATTAAAATGCACATATATTCTGCATAATATCAGATTACAAGAGGAAGCTCTTACTGCTGATAAAATGGGTAGTTCAACAAAGCAGAAATCTATTTTCAAGGCGGCAGAATGACAAGTAAACTGATCTTTAAACCTTATGTTATTTTTTGATAATATTTATTAAATATTTGCTATAAAGTAATATGAAATCATCTGATTTCAGATTCTATGATTTTTTTTCCAGTATACCTTGCTTACTCTAGAAATGGTGATTGTACATTCTAAATTTGGGGGAACAGTTCAAATTTCAAATATTCTAAACCACTGCATACATAAACCATTAAGATATCCTCCAAATATGTGACCACCAGAATTACATCTATTAGACTACCCCTTACACCTGGCAAAGATCCTTGGTTAGAATGTTCTAGATATGCCTACCTTCTCATATAACCTTCCTTACCCACATCTCTTGATGCTCTAATGGTCATGCTCTGTCACATGACTCTGTCCCCTGGCCATAGCTGATTGGACCAAGAATGGACATTTGACCCAAAGCACCCATCCATAGCCTGTTCAGTCTGTTCAGTGTTGGATGTATTGATTCACAAAAAGATGGGCTGAAGCAATTAGATTCCTCTTTCAGGAATTCATAATTAAAAAACTGACATGAGGTTAAAATAATCATAAGAGCTAGACCAAAAGGTCATGAGGTGGCTCCTATAGGCCTTGAGCAAGCTGCAAGCCAGCCTCTGGAAGGCAGGGTCAGCAGATGTATGAGAGAAGTAGAGATGCCATGAGTTTGTTGATGAGGTTCCTAAGAAGGAAGTGGAGGGAGTAACGAACTGCTTTGGGGCTCTGACAGCTTTCTGGAGCTGGTTCTGATTCCAGTCTATATGGAGCCTTAAAAGACACTGTTTTTGAAGTAACTTTAGTGGGTTCCTTGGACCCAAAAGATCTCTAATTATGACATGCACCTGGTGGCCTCATTTTTTTATTTGCAAGTCATAGTCAATAACTGTAGCAAAATTTGTATGATCTAATACAGGCATCATTCTTTCAAAAAGTTTCCAATTGATGTTAACTCTCCCAAATAAAGACAAGCACTCCCACATATGACTATTAGAATACACTGGTTCAACCCTTCTAAAGGGCAGTCGGGTGGAACAGATATCAAAAAGTCTAAAAAGTATATGCCATAGGATTCTCCTTTTAAAAACATATGCATAAAAGAAAATCTGGAAGTGCATATTAAAAAGTAGTAATAGTTATCTCTAGAAGATACGAATGACTTAAATATTATCCTTTTCTATAGAGCATTTATTTCTTACAATTTTTCTCAAAAGCAAGTGTTTAAGATATTAAGACCAGCTGCCAGTTACTGAGTTCTTACATGTGCTAGATGCTTTACAGACATTACCTCATTTAATTTCCAGCACAACCCTATGAAGTAGGTACTATTATCCTCTTTACAGATGAGGAAGTTGAAGCCCAGAGATGTTTAAAAAACTTTCTTATCATAATGACTAATAAGTGGTACTAAAATGTAGACTCCGTGAGAGCAGGGATATTGTCTGTTTTGTGCACTGTTGTATCCCCAGCCTCTAGAACTCACTAAATACTTTTAAATGAATGATAGGCAGACCCAGGCTTTGTATCCAAGCATGCCTTATTCTTAAAACCTCTGCACCAAGCCTTTGCTCTAAACCAACACTCTGAAGAAGCCCTTCTGCAACTTATGACTTTGATAAATATTTCCCTTCACCTTTTAATTTACTTCATTTAAAATAGGAAGAAATGAGAAATGTTTACAGAACACAATGAGACTCTGGGAAATACAAAGTCATGTGATGAGTTTCTGTGTTTCCCTAGTCAATAAATTAAGAGGTTATTTACAGAGAAGCTAAACAAAGCTTTATATTACGTAACAGTTATATTTTATTTAACATGGTGTTCATAGCCATAGTAATGAAATTTGGATATTTGGCCCTTAGTTATGAATTCAGTTCTGAATTTATTGTATCATTATTTATATGGAAAAACTCAGCTTCCCTTATATAATTTTGACTTTCAGTAGCTTTTCTAAGAGCTTGCGTGCTGGAAGAATAAATGCGCTTAATATTGTTATTCAAAATCATAATTTATTCCTTAGTAACTAGATCGCTTTTTAAATCAGCATGAAACACTATTTTTGGAGGAAACCTGGCATTCAAACTATAATTTGGCCATAGTTGTAGCAACATCAACCTGAAGTTTTAGAATAAGGCTTTAACTTGTGAAGAACATCACATTTCTAGTTTCTAATTCCATTTTAATAATAGCACCACAATATCATAATTCTAGATTAGCTAAGAGACCAAAAAGCAAAAGTTAGTCATAGTTATTAAATTTATAAAAGGCCAAGTTTTCAAACAGCAATGTTTGATCCTAAACTTTCAACCACCCATTTCCACACTGTGTTACTAATTAGCTTAAGGCACAAGGGGAAGTATTTAAGAAGATGTTACTAGAGATGTGTCCTCTATTATCATTTTGATTTAATATTGTTTTGGGAGTTCAGCCCAATGTAAGAAGAGAGATGAAGCAAACTCAAGAGAAATAAATAATGGAACAAACAAAAATACCACTATTTGAAGACAATTGATTAGGTATCTAACAAAATGCCTAAGAAATCAGCTAAAATATTTAGACTTAATTGAATAGTAAATGGCCAGATAAAATATAAAATATAGAAAAGCCAATTAAGATTCTTGAATAGAATCTTACAAGCTAGGAAACCTAATTTTACAGTTACAAGCTAGGAAACCTAATTTTAAAAAAACGAGATCCACTTTACAATAGCAATAAAATCTATAGAAAGAGGAGTAGACTTAATAAGTGTTTGGGTATATAAACAAAATAATAAAATTTATTATTTGTTATTTATTATTACATTTATGATTTATTATTTTCCTGGCTAATATTCAGGAAGAATAAAATATTATAAAGATGTCAACTTTTAATATGCTATTTTAGAAATTTAATTCAATTCCAAACAAAATCACAGGATTGTCTTTAGAATTTAGGAACAATGTTATATCATTCAGAAAAATAAAAACGTGAGAATAACAAAAATATTCTTAAAAAGAGAAAGGACAATGAGCAGACAAAATACAAATATGTCAGTCATAAAGAAAAGAAACCCCAGAAGCAGACCCAGTTATATGTAAGGATTAAATAAATGACCAGTGTAATATAAAACAATAGAGAAGATTTAAAAATACGTATTTGTGGGAATCATTCATTAGGAATTCGAATTAAATTATTTTATATCAAATACTTCATACCATACCCCAAATATATCCCATATGTAAATATCCTTAAACTTATAAATAAGTAAATAAAAAATAAACAACAATGAATGAGTATTAATCAGATTTCTAGAGAGATTATTTTTTTAAGATTGAAGCATTAGAAGAAATTACAAAGGAAAGGCTTATGGTTTCATACATAATTTTTATTTATTTATTTATTTATTTATTTTTTCCTTTTTGTCTTTTTTCGTGTCTGGCAACGGATCGCAACCCTCAGTGTCGCGCCCGTACTGGATCGGGACCGGCAACAGGATCGCAACCCTCAGTGTTGCTCCCACACCTCGCTCAGCCAGTGAGCGGGAACCGGTCTGTATGTGGGATCCGAACCCTCGGCGGGAGCGCCACCGCACTCCCAAGCGGCACACTGCTACAGTGCGCCACCGGGCCGGCCCCATACATAATTTTTAAAACTATTATCCGACTTAAAAATTACAAACCTCGGCCGGCCCGGTGGCGCACTGGAGAGTGCGCCGCTTGGGAGCGCGTCTGTGCTCCCGCCGAGGGTTCGGATCCCATGTGGAGACCAGTTCCCGCTCACTGGCTGAGCGCGGGGCAGGCACGACACCGAGGGTTGCGATCCCATTACCGGTCAGTAAAAAAGACAAAAAAGGAAAAAAAAAATTACAAACCTAAGGAGAAATTAGAGAAGTACATTAATTTTTTTTTTTTTTTTTTTTGTCTTTTTCGTGACCGTTAAGGGGATCGCAACCCTTGGTGTGGTGTTGCCCACACCACGCTGAGCCAGTGAGCACACCAGTCCTTCCTATATAGGATCCGAACCGTGGCGGGAGCGTCGCTGTGCTCCCAGCGCTCCCAAGTGCGCCACGGGCTCCGCACTACATTAATTTTTTTAGGCTGCTGAAACTTGCATGGCCTGTTGCATCCTCTGCATTTTGCACAGTGCTGGGCACATAGTAAGTGTCCAGTAGATATCTGTTGACCAAAAATTGCAATGATTTGCTCAGTAGATTTTGCTTAATTAAATGGTGAGACAAAAAAGTAACCCTAGAGTCTAATAGGTCAGCTGCAACTTGGAATAACGAGTACAAATTCATTTCTTTGGCCCAGACCTTGTTTTACAGTTTGGTGTTGGAAACATAGGGTACTGGTCTAATGCGTTTCTATCTTTTTAGCCCTATTTTCTCAGGATGATGAAAATAAACACATTGAGAGAAATTGGGGGACAGAACTGTTCATCTTTTCTCCATGACTGGATCCAGTGTTTCTCTGCTATAATGATGCCGCCATGGTTCTACCTAGAACAATTTTCCCATCTGTCAGTTAGATTGGAGGATAGTTCATTCAAGATGAGTAGAATTTTTTTGTTTCTTTTTATTTGACCAGGAGGCAGACTACTGGATGAAATGGGCCAGAATAGGTTGGCAAACCATTCATTTCCTAGCTATGCTTATAGCAACTTCCTGAACACAAAGAGGAAAGGAGAGCAAGTTTTTAAAAAACTATTTGTTAAATAGCGGGTAATGACGGGACCAGTGTTAAACACATGTGAAATAGATATTTCTACATAGTGGCAGGATGAGAGAAACTGATATGTCAAATATTTTAAACTCCATGATCAAATTGGAATAATATAAAAAGTGACTGTAATCTGAGGCAGTAGAATTAAAATTTCCTTGCATTACGGAGATTTCTCTGAACAGACCCAGGTTATATGATTGCTCTGAGGTTGATGACACACTGATTCCCAGTGCCAACAATGACTTCAGCCTGATGGCAAACTACAAATTGCTTCCTGTAAATTCTTTGTGAGAATAACAAGCAATTCACTTTGCTTGAGAGTGACTTTTAGCTAAGGGACTCCACCCCACAATCTGGATTTAATAAAACAAAATACACTTTGGGTATTACAATCATCTTTTTTGATATGTAAGTCCCCACACAAGTTTTTGTAAAAGCAAAGCATTTTCATTTTTTATTCAGTGAAAGCAAGATGGATCCTTATGCACAGCCAACAAGTACTTAGTTTACATGATGAGTTGGTGGGGAAGAGCAGACCCACATAGGAGCGAGGAGCCGGACCACTAACCAGCAGGATCACTAACAGGGTTCCCATGGACCTGCATAGGAGCCAGGAGCCATAACAACTGAAAAAAGGAGCCACTCAGAGGCTGGTGAGTCATAGACCGGCACATGGCCTGTCCCATGGGAAGTGTTTGGAGTACGGGTGGTGGGGGAGACAGGCCCACTAGGGGAACATTGGGGCACAGCATGGACAGCTGATTTGCCCCCCAATCAGCATAGAACCAGAGGACACTGGTCAGGAATACAGAACTGCAGGGGTGCAGTTTGCTGAAAAGACTCAGGCCCAGACCA
>NW_007726770.1:95353-117025 GCF_000696425.1 Galeopterus variegatus
AGGAGCGCCACCGCACTCCCAAGCGGCGCACTGCTACAGTGCGCCACCGGGCCGGCCCCATACATAATTTTTAAAACTATTATCCAACTTAAAAATTACAAACCTGGGCCGGCCCGGTGGCGCACTGGAGAGTGCGCCGCTTGGGAGCGCGTCTGTGCTCCCGCCGAGGGTTCGGATCCCATGTGGAGACCGCTGAGCCAGTGAGCACACCAGTCCTTCCTATATAGGATCCGAACCGTGGCGGGAGCGTCGCTGTGCTCCCAGCGCTCCCAAGTGCGCCACGGGCTCCGCACTACATTAATTTTTTTAGGCTGCTGAAACTTGCATGGCCTGTTGCATCCTCTGCATTTTGCACAGTGCTGGGCACATAGTAAGTGTCCAGTAGATATCTGTTGACCAAAAATTGCAATGATTTGCTCAGTAGATTTTGCTTAATTAAATGGTGAGACAAAAAAGTAACCCTAGAGTCTAATAGGTCAGCTGCAACTTGGAATAACGAGTACAAATTCATTTCTTTGGCCCAGACCTTGTTTTACAGTTTGGTGTTGGAAACATAGGGTACTGGTCTAATGCGTTTCTATCTTTTTAGCCCTATTTTCTCAGGATGATGAAAATAAACACATTGAGAGAAATTGGGGGACAGAACTGTTCATCTTTTCTCCATGACTGGATCCAGTGTTTCTCTGCTATAATGATGCCGCCATGGTTCTACCTAGAACAATTTTCCCATCTGTCAGTTAGATTGGAGGATAGTTCATTCAAGATGAGTAGAATTTTTTTGTTTCTTTTTATTTGACCAGGAGGCAGACTACTGGATGAAATGGGCCAGAATAGGTTGGCAAACCATTCATTTCCTAGCTATGCTTATAGCAACTTCCTGAACACAAAGAGGAAAGGAGAGCAAGTTTTTAAAAAACTATTTGTTAAATAGCGGGTAATGACGGGACCAGTGTTAAACACATGTGAAATAGATATTTCTACATAGTGGCAGGATGAGAGAAACTGATATGTCAAATATTTTAAACTCCATGATCAAATTGGAATAATATAAAAAGTGACTGTAATCTGAGGCAGTAGAATTAAAATTTCCTTGCATTACGGAGATTTCTCTGAACAGACCCAGGTTATATGATTGCTCTGAGGTTGATGACACACTGATTCCCAGTGCCAACAATGACTTCAGCCTGATGGCAAACTACAAATTGCTTCCTGTAAATTCTTTGTGAGAATAACAAGCAATTCACTTTGCTTGAGAGTGACTTTTAGCTAAGGGACTCCACCCCACAATCTGGATTTAATAAAACAAAATACACTTTGGGTATTACAATCATCTTTTTTGATATGTAAGTCCCCACACAAGTTTTTGTAAAAGCAAAGCATTTTCATTTTTTATTCAGTGAAAGCAAGATGGATCCTTATGCACAGCCAACAAGTACTTAGTTTACATGATGAGTTGGTGGGGAAGAGCAGACCCACATAGGAGCGAGGAGCCGGACCACTAACCAGCAGGATCACTAACAGGGTTCCCATGGACCTGCATAGGAGCCAGGAGCCATAACAACTGAAAAAAGGAGCCACTCAGAGGCTGGTGAGTCATAGACCGGCACATGGCCTGTCCCATGGGAAGTGTTTGGAGTACGGGTGGTGGGGGAGACAGGCCCACTAGGGGAACATTGGGGCACAGCATGGACAGCTGATTTGCCCCCCAATCAGCATAGAACCAGAGGACACTGGTCAGGAATACAGAACTGCAGGGGTGCAGTTTGCTGAAAAGACTCAGGCCCAGACCAGAGTTTCTACACAACCCAGGTGCTCTGGATCTCATGAGAGCAGGTAGTACCTATAAAGTCAACCATTAAAATCTGAGCTGCACAAAAAGCCTTCCCCAGGGAATCAGCAGCAAAACAGCAATTTAGCTCAACCACAGAGCTCAAGTGCTGGTCCCCACAGGAAGTTCCCCCATTTTAGAAGTAAGCAAAGGACAACAAATTAGTTCCAATGCAGCGTTTAAATGGTGGGAACAGCAAATAATCCAACACAGAAGTGAAAGAAAAAAGAAAGTACCTGCAACCAGAGACAAAGTTTCATATTAACTAGTAAAAGTCTCACATCACCAAAGAACACCTATAACACCTAGAATGACTGGAATTCCCCCGGGCTACCAAGCCAGGGAGGAGGGAGGGTGGGGGGCCTCAGCCACGCCCCCCAACACCCACAACCAGCACAGTGATGACCACTGAGTCGCTGTAGGAAGTGCCCCAGGCTCCCAAGATGGGGCAGTAGGGGAGCAAGGGCTTCAGCCACACCCCCCTGACATCTGCACCCAGCTCAGCAATGACCAGGACACTGCTGGAAGCCCCCTGGTCTCCCCCGCAGGAATGAGGGGGGTGCCACAGGCCTCAACCCTGCCCCTCCTCCTTCCTCCTTCTCCCACCCTATTTCCTTCCCCTTCCCCTCTCTCCCTGCCCCCAACCCTTCCCCTCTCCCCCTGCCACCCAACATCATAGAATGTAAAACTATAATATTAATAAATAAATAAACTTAAAAAAAATTTAAAAAACAGGAATAATAATAGTATCCACCTCATATGATTAGTGTGAGAAATAAATGAGATAATATATACATGTAAACCTTTAGAACTGTGTTTAACACATGGTAAGATTCAATAATGTTAATTACTATATAAAGTTCCTTGCATACCATTTATTGCATTTTAAAACTCAATAAATGCTAATTTCCTTTTTTTATCCACCCAAAGAACAATAACTTAGACAAAGTATTTGATCATTTCTATTAATTGTGGATTTATAAGTTCATGCTTGTGAGAAATTTTAAAGGCTTAATCTCTGATTCATGCCATGTATGTCCAAGATGCTTTCCAGAAAGTGAGTGCCAGCATATAGAATCATCAGATGCTCCTGAACTTTCATCTTCGTGTATTCTTGTTCTTATTTTATTGGTACAAGGATCCTAACTTATACTGATTTACATTTGTATTTTTCCATTGTATTAGCTAGAGCCCTTGGTTTCAAGTAATCAAACCTCAACCTTTTACATGAAGGAAGAGTCTGGGTGTGGCTAGGCCTCAGATGCAGCTGGATCCAAGTTATGAGGCACAGCTCATTTCCTCCCTGTCTCCAGCTTCGCTTTTCCCTGTGCATTGGTTTTATTTTCTCAGCCTGGCTTTCTCTACATAGTAGGAAGCCTGGCTATCAGGAGCTCCCATGCTCATATTGATAATGACTACATATCTTTACAACTCCTCTTTTCCAGGGAAGGAATCTTATTAGCCTAGGATCACTTGCTTTTCTCTAAACCAATCAACTGTGGCCAGGGAGTTGGGCACTATGACTTGTGGTTCCTGTCAGAGTCATTTGTTTGGAATGGAAAGAAGGGCATTATCCCAAAGAGAGGGTGCCAAAGGGTCAGACCACACAACAGATTCCACCAAATCAGGTTATTAGAGAAGTTTGATATGTTTTACATTTGTTTCCTATTCTTGTATGAAAATCCTCCTCCCATGTGGACTGTTCCTACATTTCACCATGTGTCATCAAGATATATTTTTCCCTTATAAATTTATCATTTTCTTAGTAGTTTTGGAAATACAACTGTGCAACTATTGAAAAAAATTTATGATGGCATCAACAAGCATATTGAAGAACTATGTATAAGGCATTGTTCTGCGTGCCATGAGCGGGTCAGAGAGCTGCAGCACTGTAGAGAATTCAGTCTCTAAAGGGATAGTACAACATCAATGAAGAATGAAATCACAAAAGGCTGTGTAATAGCAGCTCCTCAACTATGGAAACCACGTTCTTAAGAACTCTGAGGCAGAAGGACTTGTGGTATATGAATTTAAAGCCATGTGGTGAAATGCAGGTTGGAAAAATGATGTTTGGAGTCAACTTCCGAAAGCCATTAGAATTATGTTTTCTTATACTAAAATAAATATGACTTTTATACATCTTAAGTTAGTAGTCATGACTACATGGATGTTCAGTCCTTTATCATTTCATACTCACTAGCAAGATACTTTTCAGGATCTTCTTTTCCATAATTTCACTAAAATGTTTATAAATATTTGGAATCCTTTACTATTTCTTTCTTTCTTTTTTTTTTTTTTTTTCTAATGTTACCAGTCACAGGTCTGGCTGCCTGCTCCCTTTCAAAAACAAGCCACTCAAAAGTCAAAAGGTGGTGAAAATCAAAGGAATCCCTTACCATTTCATAATCACTAGAAAGATTCTTTTCAGGATCTTCTTTTCCATAGTTTTGATAAGATGATTATAAATGATTTGGCAGGATTGCTAAAAATATTCATACTGACAAGAATTCTTTTGGGGCTTGGTCCTCCTCTGAACCTAAAAGGCCTTTTTAATTTTGACTTGTGGTTTCTATCAGATGCACTACTGTCCTGCCCATATCCGTCATACACCCAAAGCTACTTACTGCAAGTATGGGTATGTGACTCTGCCTAAAGGCTTTTTCCAGCTGGTACAGACTTGGGCAGAGTCAAGCTAGATATGTGGAGACTTAATGATCCCAGGAACAAAAGAGAGTTGGTGGATTAATGTACCAGTTCTCACCCCTTAGGGGAGACAACTCAGAGGAGGGACTACACAGCATCCTAGAGGTCTCTAGATGGACTGAGCTTCAGCTGATCACAGCAGTAATCTGTTCATTAACACTTTGCATTGACTTCTTTGGATCACTTCTAAATAAACTACTCAAGTTAAAATCTTTGTTTTAGTCTCTGCATGTGAGGAGAACCCACCCCAAGGTAAAGTTTGACCCCAGCCTCCTGGGCCCTGCTTCCTAAATGACTGGGTCCAAGAGAAATATTGGAAGCCCAAGAGGGAAAAACATGAGAATTAATCCTCCCCCAAGCCCAGAGTTTTGCAGCTCGGATCTGCCCTTGAAAACTCCATGCCAGGCACATGCAGGTTTCTTCCCTTCCCATTGATACTTCAGGAAGTACCCCAAAGCCCAGGATTATTACTGCTGGTCTTCCTTGTTCCTGCCCCAATCTTCATTTCAAAAATCTCTGCTTTGTTTCTGTTTTAGTTCCTTTTCTATTTTCAACCTCTTTTTCTTTCTTTTCCCAGATATCTACGGAAGGAATAACGTGCAATTTATGTATACCAAGATTGAAATTCTACAGTTGCTGAAAAAATGTAAACATATATGTATTGTATAAGAATTATGCCTGAGAGAATGTCATGGTTAAGGAGTTTAAAATAGTGTGTTGAAAGGAAATAGAAATATGACCTGGGTAAACCGAGAAGACCTCACAGGGAAGGTTGGAACCCCTGATGAGGTGTGTGTCTCCCATTTTATGGATGAAGAGACCGAGATCCATGGGGTTAAGCTACTGGTCCAGGATCCCCATGGCTTATGAGTGGTGAGCTGCCCCTCTGCTCCTCAGCTCCCTCTGCGCTCTGCCCCAGGCTACCCACTCACCTTTTGTCCAGGGGCAGCCTTGCCTCTGCCCTTGTTTTTTGTTGGCCTTGAAATTTGCTGTGATGACTAGGCCTGAAAAAGGATGAGAACAAGTAGTAGATTCTCCTAAGCACTCTCCACATTGCACAATATCAGTTGTTCTAAGAAGGTTTTGAACATGGGTTGAAAATATTGTTTGTTTTGTTTTAAATCTTGGGAAAAAATCTAGTTGCACGGAATTTTTTCTTCAGAATTAATCATGAGTAGCATATTCTTTACACTTGTTCTTTGGTGAAGCAGAAAACAAAACAGCCATTGTAAGCCCCCTTTGTTTAGATCTGGGACCAATGGCGTTGCTCACCCCTCCCACTGAGTGGCCTGCAGATGTTGGTCTCTCTGGAGACTCCCGAGTACCCAGGGTGGCAGGACACTGCTGAGTAAGCCCTTCCCCAACCCAAACTTGATTCCAAGGAGACAATTCCTCTGACTGTTTGTTCCTGAACTTTGTGGTATCAAATATTCCAGCTTCTGTTTTTAAAATAAAATTTAAAAGACCAGCACATTCCTTTTATATTTGTGCAAATGAAGTGGAGGCAAGAAGCTGGGGAAACTTTAGCAAAAGTCTTTGCTGTGTAACGCAAATGATTTCCTACTGAATTCCTGAAATAAGAATTGAAATAATATATTCACTTCTGTCTCAGATTTCAAGATCATATTTTTGGTGCTTTCTACAGACTGTGGGATCAATATTCTAAGAATGAATCTGTCTTTATCAGCCTCCAGTAACAGTGACTCAGGCATAATTGGGGATCCATTACTATACAACTTTCTCTTCCCACATCATGCTTTTAAAGTGAACCATCATTAACATGCTTAGTGTTCACTATAGAACAATGCTATTCACCGTGAAGTCATTTAATTAGAAAGCTAATTTCCTGTAATGTAAAATTCCAAGCAACTCAACATCAGATGAGAGACACACTGACAGTAAGATTACACATGCTGTACTGCTCTCATTTTCTACATTGATTCATGTTTGATGCAGATCTAATTGGGCATGTCTCACTTACTACAGAAAACACTGCTTTCCTGCAAAAATTTTTAGCCCCTGAAGTGCATACTGCTATCAGGTATGTTTGTATGCTATCCATGTGTGGCTCCCTAGCCTGCCTCGAAAACCTGCCTTGTGCCTAGTATGTGTAGTCCCCGACTAAAAAAAATGGGCACAACCTCTATTCCATTCCTCCCTCCCAAAGATCACTCCACCACCAAGGTCCCTGCTTCTCTCATGAGGGAATCATTGTAGAAAAAAATAGAGCCTCTACAAAATCAGAGGTTCATAAAGGAAGATATAAGAAGAAGGAACAGCTCTGGGGAGCTGTTTCCAGGAGCAAACATCCAGCCAGGAATGGGCCTTATTTTTGGTAAACATTCCCTTGAAAGCAAACAAATAATAAATAAAACATTAAAAAAAGGGGGGGTGAAAACATCTAGGAAAACAATGTGATCATCAGTCATTCTCATCTTAATATGGGTTGGTTCAGCCAGATTGCCTCCTTTCTTACAAATGAGCTATGCCAAGAAGATGGAATTTTGTTTGCTCAGAAAAGAAAAGCAGGTGAGTCTAGAGCATGGTGCACTTCTGGAATTGGGTAGTGGGGTGTGTGTGTGTGTGCACACAATAAGGACACAGGACACTCTAGGAGAGGTGTAGAAAAGAAATAGAAAAATGTCCAAAGCAAACATGATTAATTTCAACATGTGGCCTAAAAAGAAGACATTACACCCTGCTCTCTCTTTCTCCCTCTCATCTTCTCCTCCTCATGCTGTCCTTCTCCCATCTTAGTTTTGAGTATATAGCCCTTGTTCCCAGGAACAAGAATTTAAACCAATATTATTTGTATAAGAATTCAGCAACATTATTCATTAAATTGGCTTGTCAAGGAGTGTGCTAGAGACCTAACTACCATAGTAATTATCGCAATAATATTGCTAATGATTAAAAATTAATAATTATAATAATTTTTATTATCATTTTTCTCCTCTTCCTCCTCCTCATCAAAGCTTCTTTGGGGAATTATGTGCCAAGTTCCAACTGTTGACACAGTGGCTCCCAGACTGGACAATGAGAGAATTCAAGAGTAACAGGCAAACAGGCAGGGCTTCTGGGTACAGGTGTGCAGGTTGGGAGCTGCACCCCAGGGGCAGATCAAGAAGATGAGTGGAGTGTGAAATCTGGTGTGTGCTGCACTCCCCAGGCTGAACATCTTGGCTCGTGGCTGCATGTGCAGGGAAGATTAGAGTATCTTTTCTCATTGCACATAGACCCTGAGCCTAAGACAAGCCTGTTGCTGATCTCAGGAGAGGATCACCAGAGTCAGGAACAGCACGTACAAGGAGATACTAAACCTTTTTGGAGGAATTCTAAAACCATAGTTTGAGAGTATTAAAGCCAAGTTGGGGAACAAGTGCTTTAGGGAATAATGAGGAGGAGATGTGCGGTCAAGTGTTTAGGTTTAGGACTTTAGCCAAGGGGCTCCTTTCTTGCTGCTCTCAGGCAGTTTTCATTACACACCTTCACCTCTGGTGTCTTCAAGGTACTCTTTGGCTTGTGCCATTAATACTTTATCTCAGATTTTTAGAAATTCAGATTGGTCATATGCTGGGTCCTGCCTGTATTGAGGAAACTCTTAGAATTTCTTCTTTATCTCTTTATGTCTCTTTAATTCTCTTATCCTTAGTGACTACTTGTGCCATTAATACTTTATCTCAGATTTTTAGAAATTCAGATTGGTCATATGCTGGGTCCTGCCTGTATTGAGGGAACTCTTAGAATTTCTTCTTTATCTCTTTATGTCTCTTTAATTCTCTTATCCTTAGTGACTAAAGTAAAATTTGGTCTTTTAATAAGTAATCAGATTTACTTGATTCTTGATTTGACCCGAGAACTTCTTTAAGCGAACCTTGTTAGAAAGGGTGTTAAAGTGTGGCTCATTAGTCTGGAGCCTGTGAAAGATGTTACAGCTGCTGCAGAGAGACAAGCAGGCTTTGTTTGTACTGAACCACAGCAGTGTCTCATGCTCTTCCTTGCTCTCTATTTAGCACTTCATCTTTATCTAATCTTCAACAAAACATAGTCTGTGGCAGGCAGTTTGTGGTAAGCATAGTGAATCAGCCTGTTCTTCTGCAAGGTAACAGCAATGAGGAATGTCTAAACATTTATTTCAAATATAATCCATTCTATAGTCTTCCACATCCAAAGATTTTTCCAGTTTAAAATATTAGTGGCCCGGGCCAGCCCGGTGGCACACTGGAGAGTGCGCCGTTTGGGAGCGCGGCGGCACTCCTGCCAAGGGTTCGGATCCCATGTGGAGACTGGTTCCCGCTCACTGGCGATCCTGTTACCGGTCAGTAAAAAAGACAAAAAGGAAAAAAATATATATATATATTAGTGGCCCTATAATTCTTATGACTTTTGTAATAAGAGGTCATGCAAATGAACTCAAGTATCATAATTATTGCCAGGCTGGTGTAAACCATACAAGTGGTCGTCCAAGTGATAGCACAGAGAAGGAAGGGCACTCTGCTTTGAGCAGGATTGCCACATATGATCGTGCATATTGGTAGCAGGTCCCTTGTGGTATGGATGGCTGCATATGAGGGTGTAGTAGTCAGAATAGATTAGATTATCTACAATAACAAACAGTCCCAGTCTCAGTGGCTCAACACAACAAAAGTTCATTGTTTGCTCATGCTACATGTATAGATGGGTGGGTAGGTATGGAGATACAGGCTAAGCTATTCCATCTCAACATGTGCTTCTACATGACTTCAGCAGAGAGAAGAAACTGCCGTGAACCATTAACTGGCTCTTAAAGCTTCTGCCTGCAAATAACACATCACTTCTTTTTCCATTTCACTGGCCGAAGCGAGTCATATGCCCACACCCAATTACAAAGGAGGCTGAGAAGTGCAATCTCACCATATATCCAGAAGGAGGAGAGAATAGGAATATTTGGAAGAAACCCAATGACTACCATTGTGCGGTCCATTTGGAAGGACTCCAGTGTCACCTTTGCATTACAGTAGCTCTGAACTGAGATCAGAAAAAAAAAAAATGACTTCCACAATTATATATCTGGTAAACTCCTCGCAACTCAGGTGTCTTATTTCCAGAAGTGGGTCTTGTGGAGAATTATCTAGAGAGAAAAGCAGTAAGTCCTAACTCTTCTACGTACGTTCTCTATATTCTTGTCTTTAAAATAAGGTATTCTCTAGAACACAGAAAACATTATTGAGAAATAGCATTAGAGGGAGATTGATTATCAGAGGCTTCAGGAATGACACTAACTAGGTATGACACTAACTAACTGACTGAAAAGCCTGCTCTTTCTGAGTACTGTCCTCCTCTTCCACACTGAGGTCATATATTAGAAATGATGGGAACCTGGCAACCATTCTGTTCAACATGACCTTCTCACCAGGACAGAGCAGATTGGATCAGAGTGGACAACTGACCAAAGTTGGGCCAGACTCTTCCCTAGGAATTTGGAATGAAGACTAATGGAAACAACATCAGGAAACAAGGAGTTTGGATCAATCACTCTGGATTGTCTGTTGATTGAAAATGTTCCTGAGACTGAGTGCTCACTAACTTCCAAATGCTCTTCTACATTTCCCAGATTCCCTTGCAGTGAGATCAGGGCCATGTGACTGGCCAAAGAGAAAAGGAAAGAAGTGATGCAACCACTTCTAGGCACGGATATTGAAAATATCCCTCATATCTTTCCACTTTTTGTTTCCCCATCACAATGACCTTGGAGACCACATGTTCCAGATGACATAGTTATAGGATGGAGAGGGGCTGCCCAGCCTATAAAAAATTGCGACTTAAGTGAAGAAAAAAATCTTCATGGTTTAGGATTTTTTTCTTACTTCAAAATAGCCAAAACTAGCCTGACTAACATAAAACAAACACATGAGTGGCTATGTTCTAGTGAGGACAGAAAAAAAAAAAAGCTGATTTGCGAAGATGGATAGAAATGATGTACATGCCCCTTTCAAAGAGGAGCAGAGTAAAGAAAAAGACTCCCTGAGTCCTTCTAACTCCTTGTTCCAGTCCTTCTTGAGAGCAAACCATATTTCTGTCCTTGGTTTCTATGACTCCCTTTTATCCTATTATAGTAAGTTTCCTGTTTTTATGATATTTGTACCAAAGAGGTTCTATCCTTTGCAACCGAAAGAAGTTATAGCTAATATCCCTCATATCTCAGTGCTTCTGCTTCTGCTTTACTCATTACACCATGAAGACAACTACCAAGTTAAAAACTATGGTTTTGACTTATATTTCTAATTCCTTCATGCCTTTCATTCTGTTCAGGAATGCCAAGAACTACAGCAAAATCTTGTCCAGAAGTGATTGCATGGTACAGTCAACCCTTAAGACACAATTCTAGAATTACAGGTCTTGTCTACTCATCCAAAATGTAAGTAAATGTGGTTAATCTTTCCAGTTTATTGGTTACAAATGACCAGCTGACAAGTTACTCAACTTCTGCAATTGTGGCAAAATTCTAGAGCTATCAAGAAAGGATCACTTGTTCAAGAAGAACAGCTAAGGAATTGATGGGCTCTTCAGAACCTGTGCCAACTTTCTGCAGGCGGGCTAAATAGTGGATATCTTTTATAGAAGAGAAGTCATCATCTTAGGGGAAAAAAACCTCTCTCTGCTGTGAACAAACTGAATGCAATCACAGAAACCGCAGACAAAAGAGCTTTTGATGACAGATATTGCTGATGCCTGGTGCCTTCAAAGGCATTCCAGGAAAGGTGAAGGAATAATTATGGCTAACAATAACTTGTGTTTCTTTCAGGCTGTTACTCACTGAACCAATGGATCACTTGAGAAATAAGTCTGTGAGTCAGCTCATATCTAATTTGGCAAAAAGATCCCGGGTCCCCACGTTCTTTCCCAGGACCAAGTAAACCCCAAATGAATACCTTCTGGGGAAGACATAAAGGCAGGAGAACTTTGGCAGTAAGAGACGGAGTGTGTTTCTTCAGTCTCCCAATCCACCACCCCACCCCATATATCTGAGCAGAATGAAATTATCAAGGCCAATGAAGAAATCTGGAGCACACCTTTCAAAAAGATAAAGGACCCAGCCGAAGGAAAAAGGCAGAAACACCACCAGGAAACAAGGAGTGTCCAATAGCTCACCAAGCTCTAAAACATTATGAACTTACAAATTTATATTGCAACTTATACAATGAGGGGATATACCAAAAACTGATTAAAATAATTACAAATAAAAATGATTACAAATAAAAAAGGAGGTTGGACTGGATGGTCTAAGGTCTTTTATTTGAAATTCCATGATGAGAGGAATATGTGGACTGATGTGTAAATTTATCTTATAATAATGCCATTGGTGTTCATGATTTTATTTTATTTTTAGTGCATTCAGAAGAGTTTATTAAAATACAGGTACAGTTTAAGAAGAATAAAACCCCAACACTCATGTACTCACTGTGTAGCCCAGTTTAAGAATATATTAACAGTATCTTACAAGCCCCAAGAGTAGTTATGAGAAATTTTCTTGAATTATTTCAGTGATGATTTTCTCTGCTCCATTTACATTGTTCTGGAGCTCCTATAATTTGGATGGTAAACCTTCTAGAACAGACCTATCATTTTCTTACCCTTTTTTTTATCTACTCTTTGTTCTACTTTCTGAAAAAGATACTTAATCTTATATTTTAGCCCCTCTATATTTTTACTGTTTTGTTATGATCATATTTTTAATTTCTAAGACCTATTTTTGTTCTATAAATGATCATTTTTTATAACATCCTATTTTTGTTTCATGTGTGCAGTATTGCCTGTTATCTGAAGATATAGGAAATCTGGTTTGTTTCTTTGTTTTCTCCTCCCTGCATGGTCTCTATTGCTCCATATTGCTTTTTTCTTGTATTTATTCGGATCTCTATATTTTTTGTTGGGAACTGTTCCTTTTTTGATGTTGATTTTCTGCTCTTGATTAATAGTGGGGAACTAAAAAATTAATTAAAAGCACTGAACAAGTGGGTGGAGCTTGCTGACTTGCTGAACTTAAGGGTGATCCGGTGGGCTGTTTTTAGGGGACCCTGGAGTACATTTTTTTCTTGTTCTAGTTAGATTCCCCAGAGAAAAATTGTCTAATCTGCTTGGTACATGAGGGTCTGACTGAGACACAAGCGAGGAAAGAGGGCTGGGGAGTCAGAATATATTTCGCCTCTCAGTTGGAAGCCTTGCTCTCACATGCCCACAGACACAAAAACTCCAGACTTCTGTCAGGATAGGGGAGGAACAGTCTCCTGGTGTCATGAAGAGGAACTAGGCAGCGAGGAATCCAATGCTTCTCAAGTAGTTTTTTCTTCTTTCAGGCCTGCCTTTTCCCCTGTCACAGGTGTACCTGATGCTGCCAATTCCTGAGCTTTTTGATGATTCTGTGGTTTGAAGCCAGCTTGGGGTTCGGCTTTTTTGGCTAGTCTGTCTGCCTTCCAGCTTTCAAAATTGTGCTGTTGTCATCATCTCTCCTATTTTTCCTGTACGTGTGTGTTTATGTCTTTTGTAATAATTCCTTTAATATAATTTTAGAGTGCTTCAGGAGGAAGTGAAATTAGATATATTCAATCCACTGTCTTCAGTCAGAACCCCACTGGCTTTCTTTAAACAGCCTTTTTAGAGCTCACTGTACCTCTTTTTTACTCACTCAAATGTACTGATGATGAAGTTAGTGCATTGGTATGGCAATGAAGAGTAACCTTCAAATCCGAGCACGGCTTCTGTTGGCTGGATGTGGGAAACACAAGTCTGCTCAGCATCCCTCCTCTTCTCCAGCAGCCCCCCCAGCATGGCCGCCTCATGGCTGACATGTTCTTACATGATCCTACATCCCAGCCAGAGTTGATTAGCTTGGGAACAGATATTATCCACACTGGACCAATGACTCTCTTCTCTGGCATTCTTGGATATTGGCCAGAGAGACCATCAGGGGAGTCCCTTCCTGGTGGCAAACTCTAAGATGTAAATTCCTCCCCTCCTGCCACTCAGATTTTTCTCACTGGGTCAAGTTTGCCTGCATCACTCATCCCTCTAGATGTGTTATCTAGTAGAGGGTTCCTCCAAGGCCCCTTCTCCCCACAGGGGAATAGATACCCAACAGAACCAGTTCATCAGACACATCTAAGTTCCAGCTTTTGAGTTAGATTAAAGCTAGGACATCCCCTCCCACTGCATCCATTTTCTCATATCCATACACTCCTTTAAAGAATACTTAACGAAAATAAATTTTGTTTCGCCCTTAGCCCCTTTCACTGACCTGGTATGTGTCAAGGCTAAGGTAACAAAAAGAGACCTTTGATAATGCAATTCAAGTATACACACAAGGGGATATAATAAATGAAGGTTCATCAGAGTACTGTGAGAAGTCAGACTGCCTTGTTTTCCACCACTGCAGTGCAAAGCCCTTCCTCAAGCCCGCTGCCTCCAGCATGAAACAGGATCAGCTAAAGAGGCAAGGCTGGGGGTGGGGGGCACGTGGGAGTACTGAACTCTTACCTTCTATAATGCTGATTATTTGGGAGATAGTATACATCCCTTTTAAAGGGGAGGGGCTAAAAATTGTTTTAGTATTAAAAGGCTAATTTCACCAATAATTAAAAATTGTCCCTCAGGGAACCCTTGGCGGAGTAGAAAAGGTATTGACTTTGAATCCCAAGAGTTTTGAGGTCTAAATTCAAATGCTGTGACTTTAGGCAATTTTTTTGATCTCAGTTTCTTCATATGTGCAATGGAAATTGTAGATACAGAGACCAAAAAAGACAGTTTAAAAGGAGCCTGGCATGTAGTTGAACTCTGTAAATGTTCATTCTTCCCCATTTTCCTCATCTGCCAGCAAAAGCATTATAGAGCTCATTCTTTATAGCAAATATTACCAAGACTGTTAAAGGAGGACACATCAGCAAAGGCGAAAATGACGAAGCAGAAGCCTGGAGGATCTTTGAGAATGGTACCCCTTAAAGTTATATTTGAAAAGGGAAAAGTAGCTAAGAACGCCCATATTTGTCAGGCATAGTGAAGAGAAGTTTAACATAGACTTTTCTTCCTTTTTTTTGCTTGTATATTTTAAACATCAAGTCCCTGATCCCAAAAGCATTTGAAATATAACCCACACATAATACGGATGTGAATTTAGTAACATTTTTTTGAGTCACTGATCCCTTTGACCTTGTCCCCAGAAAAACGCATACTCACATAACTACACTGCAGGAGTTGTCCCATCCTCTGAAGCCAAGGACACCCCGTTAAAAAAACTCTGACCTACAAAAGTACTTTGATTTCCCTGCAATCCTCCGCGCCCCCACGCCGCCTGCAGCCAAGCAGAGACTGACAAGCGCCGCTGGGCTCCGAGAAGGCTGGATTTTATCAGGACGCGTGGGGATGGAGCGGGCGGTGGCGACGGAGTTACACATGGGGATGGGGTGGGGGTGTCAAGGCAGCACGCCCTCGCCTGTCCCCTCCAACTGTTCCGACGGCCCCGGGAGCGAGTGGCCGCGCAGGTGAGTCACGCAGCAGAAGCCCACGACACGCGCGCTCGGGGACAGCCTGACACGGTGTGGGCGGCGTCCCCGGAACGCGGAGGCTCCCACCTCCCGCCGTCCTAGCGGATGGGGAGGCGAGGAGAAAGGGGCACAGTGACCTGAAGGAAGGACCCGCCCTTTAGCAGAACTGCCTGTTGACAGCGACGGTACCTCCCAGTCGCGGGGACGAGAGTTTTCACTAGAATCTGTGTTATTTTCTCTCTCCTCCATCCTGCTACGCCCAGCCAAGGGGCGTCCAGGGCTGCGCAGGCACGGAAAGGTGGCCGAGAACCCCACACTTGTCAGGAGGGAGTTTTAACAAGGACTTTGCTTTACCCACTAAGGCCCTGATTCCAATGCATTTAAAATATAACCCACACATCATACCAATATTAATTTGGCAACATTTTTGAGTCACTGATTCCTGTGACATCGGCTCCGCGGTGGGCAGGACCCACAGAGCCAACGGGTCAGGCGGTGGATGGCGACCCGCCTCCGCGGAGCGCGATGGAACGACCCCAAAGACGGCCCGAGACGCGAACCGCGCTCCGGCCTGGCGCGGCGGGGCGGGGGTCGAGGGCGCGGGCCGGTGGCTCCGAAGCCTCTGCGGGTAAGGTTCGGAGGTCCGGACTCCGGCTGGAGTTGGGGACACGGCTGCACTGTGGGAAAGAGGGGCCCGCCCCACTCCCTGCGAGGTGGGATCGCAGGGCAGGTGGTCATCATCCCTCCGCGGGACCCCCAGCCCCCCGCCCCCCCCCATCTAAAGGGAGAACGCAGATCTCGGTGTACAAAAGACCTAAAACAGACACCCCAGGCTACCTGCGTTAATAAACAACCGCATCCTTAAATTGGGCGGGGGAGGCGGGGATATATACAAAGTGGAATATTCCACATGGTGGGATAATGTTTACATCTTTTAAAATATATATTTATATTTAAAAATGAGATAAAAATAAAAGTCACACTTGGTCCTTAGGAGTAACATGCCTTGCCTCATTTTACCCCCCACAACGGAAGTGGGTGTTTCTGCCTCCTCATTTACAAAGGACGAAACTGGCTCTGAGGGGTTGCTTAAGGTTACATAGTTAATAAATGACAGAGTCAAGGCCTGAACCAAGTCTGACCCCAACCCGGTGTCCTTTGTTGGTGCCGCAATCCCTTCTCAGAGATGAGGCAGATGTGTCCCCATGACCCTTAGCAAAGAGAACCAGCCCCTCTCTGTAAATAAAGATGCCGCCTGCCAAGGCACCCAGGAATAGTATTGCCTTCACTGTTTTTCTAACCACAATAATGAGTTTGCTCTGAGCTGTTTACAAGTTCCCCCTTATGAAATGGCTTGCTGGATTAAAGATTGCAGTCTGTGAAACTATATTTTTTCCCCCAGATCTAACTGGACCTATATGGGCCTAACTAGCCCACGTTCAGACCAAATGATCCAACTAGGTATTACTAACAAATGGTGCACATGCCCTTCCAATAAACACAGACGTTTAAATTACCCTGGTCGTTTAACTATCAATTATCTAACTACAGGTATTTAATGAGCATCTCTGCCTTTCCATGCACCAATCTACTTTCTCCTCTGCCAGTTATTTTTTTCAAACGTGATTCAGATCCAGTTAGCTTCCTACCATCTACAGGATGAAGATAAGACATGTCACACGGAACCCTGGCCTGTCCTTGCAGTTCTTAAATTTGGAGTAGAGGCAAACGAAACTCCAAAGTACAGCCAAGTGTTTGATATCACTGCAAGAGTACAGATTCTTGCCCTCAGACACCTCCAATCCTACGTGATCAGAGTATAAAGTGAAAATAGTAAAATGCTTTGCTCCTCAGCTCTTTCTTGACCCCGGAGAGTATGATACAGAGAAATGTAGGCTACTCAGAATAAGATGTTCAGAAATGAGCCTGGGAAGCTTTGAAAAAACCTTAGTTGCCTGGGAATAGAAAAGCAGGACCAAAGGAAAATGTAAATACAGTCATGCTTTGCTTAAAGATTGGGATACGTTCTGAGAAACGCGTCATTAGGCAATTTCATCATTTTGCAAACATCATAGAGTGTACTTAACAAACTTAGATGGTATAGCCTACTATACACCTAGGCTATATGGTATAGCCATTATAATCTTATGGGACCGCCATCATATATGTGATCTGTCATTGACCAAAATGTTGTTATGAGGCTCCTCACTGTATTCTAGATCTAAAGGTCAATGAAACTGCTAGCTTCATGCTTCAAAGTTGACCCTGGATTTCCAGACAGACAGGGCAAAACGGGAATCAGGGTACACTATTTGGATTTTGTTGATAGAAAGGAAGAAAGCTACCAGTTCTTGAAAACAGGCAAAATATTTTATGGGGCTATTTTTATCTTTCTTTTCATTGCTTTTTTAATTATAAAATTACTGCACCTCTTTTGTAAAAAAATCCAAATAACAAACATCTATACAGTAAAAAGTCCCCCTTACCTATACCTCTATTCCCCTTCCTCAGAAGTAAATCCTAACCCTGAAACTAACCATTTATCTCTAGAGGGTTTTTGTTTTTTGTTTTTTTCCCTGTGCAATTAGAAGTACTTACCCAGCTTCCATAGAATCTGGGGTTTGTTTCATTGCTTGCTGTTGGGAAAGTAGAATAATTTAATCAGGCCCCCTCGCCTCGAGCAGGTTGGGGTGGTGCAGCATTCTTTGTGGGCAGATTGTGTGTGGGTGGAGTTAGTGCACCTGCACGGTGCGCCACCTTGGCTGGAGTTTACTGCCTTGGCAGCTGCCGCCACACTAACAGCTGTACTTTCCAACCTATGGCTTCCAAGGATTTGTATGCCAGTTGGTTACCTACCTCATAGACCTGCGTGTAAAGGTTCTGGTGACCCAGCCTGGCATGTGAAGGGTTTGTGATTCAGTCTGTGAATGGGCTTGAGGGGTCTGTGAGCTCCAGACCCAGCCGTAGCTTTACAATTGGCCCAGTTGGCAGGATTACCAGCAGGTAAAAGAGCCCGACAAGTGGCGTGGTTGTGTAGCTTTACAATTGGCATCATGAATGGGATTAAGAGCTCTACAATTGGCGATGTCGACAGGATTCCAACATTTGCTGTAGTGCCACAACTGGTGTAGTCTGTGACAGGATTCTGAGCAGGTATAGGAGCTAAAAAGCCCTTGGAAGAAGGAGGAAATGTGGCTACTTTTGAATATGCTCTGCCCTATGGCCACCTTCCTGTTGGCTGGGATCTGGTTGCTGCTGACTATATTGCAAGGCAGCATAGACCAGGCACTATGGCAGAAAAACACTTGGGAAGAGGAGGAAATGTGGCTGTCCTTGAGCATGTCGTGCCCAGTGGCCACTTTTCTGCTGACTGGAGCCTGGCTGCTGATCACTATGCTGCAAACTGATTGAGATTTGTAGCAGAAAGCAGAGTTGTTAGAAACATGGGTAAATGTCCTGAAGGACAACATGCAGTGACTGGCCACTCCTGCCTCTCACACTAGGGAAAATGACCAACCCAGTGGTGAGTTGGGGGAAACCGTGTGCACAGGCACAACCTGCTGTGCATGAGAAATTGAAGCATGAGCAGCCTATGGGACTGGATGGACAACCAGTGGGTGATCCACAGGTGACTCAGTTCACTACCTATGTCCTGTATACCCAGGCTAAACTGGTTGACTTGGAGAGACAGTTCAGGGAGAAACATGGGGAGACCCTGGCTGCTTTGCTGTTGCAGTTATCGGACCTAGGGGTGGGTAGTGTGATGTGCTCTGGTGAGGAGATGGAGAAGTTGGCCTCCACACACCCGTCCCTGAGGCAGTGGCTGCAGAATAGCTGCAGATATACACAAGGGCAAGGTAATCATTCCTTGATGGATTGGGTGAATGCAGCTGCCTAAACCATGTGGGCAAATGCTGGAGAACTGCCTAAGATTGTTTGTAAATGGCAAACATATGCTGAGTTGGTCCAAATCATTCGAAAGCTGGGGATGCGGCAGTCCATGTTTAATGTGAACACTCGTGGCCTGGATGATGAAAACTTCACAGGCAGCATGAGAGACATAGTGATGCAAAATGCCCTGTCAATGTCCTTTGGGTCACTGATGGCCATACTGGCCCCATACATTGGTCGTCCTATACATGAGGTAATGACCATGATAGCCAGCTTGGGTGAAGTACAGCATAGCAGACAAGCAAAAGGGGTCCAAAAGGTGGCTAAGACCAAACCCCCAATAAATGCTCGGGATTTTATCCCAAAGGGACCAAGAAAGACTAGCCATAAGCAGATGTGGCTTGACTTGCTAGCAGCAGGGGTTGATAGGAAGAAAATTGACCGGTAGCCAAATGCAGTTCTCTTTGCCTTGTGGCAGCAATTGTACTCTGAACAGCATCTCACTAAACATCAGGAAACAGGTAGCAAGTTACACTCGGTGGATTTAAAGGCCTTTTTGGTTACGTCTGAGGAGGCAGATGAACTGTTCCATTTCGATTAGGGAGCAGGCCAAGGTACTCATCTTTTGGGGGCAGGTGAGGACCAGAGGCCTCATGTTGAATTGGCAATATATTGGTTGAGAACGAATGTACACCATGTTTTGGCATTGGTGGATACAGGTGCAGAATGTAGCCTGATATATGGCAATCCAGATAAGTTTCCAGGGGCCACAGTTCATATAGATGGCTATAGAGGTCATACTACTGAGGCCAAAGCTGTGTCATTGCCATTGGGCATAGGAAGATTACCTCCTCATGTATATACTGTATATATATATATCTCCTGTAGCTGAGTACATCTTGGGTATGGGTGTACTTTATGGTTTGCACCTGCAAACAACAGTTGGAGAGTTTTGGCTGCGAATACGGACAGTAAAGCCTGTGTTATGAGGATATGCTAAACATGACCCACAGGTGTTACCCAAGCCAAGATGTGTAGTTAATGTAAATCAGTATCGCTTACCAGGAGGACATGCAGAGATAAGTGCCACTATATTGGAATTAGCGAAAGTTGGCATTATTTGTCCAGCTCATAGCCCATTTAATGCTCTGGTATGGCCAGTGAAAAGACCTGATACTACCTGGAGAATGACTGTAGATTATCGAGAACTGAACAAAGTAGTGCCTCCTTTGCATGCAGCTGTGCCTTCAGTTCACAACTTGATGGATCAGCTGAGAACTCAGCTGGGGACTTATCATTATGTATCGGACCTTGCAAATGCTTTTTTCTCCATTCCAATCTCGGCTGATAGCCAAGATCAGTTCACCTTCACCTGGGAAGGAAGACAGTGGACCTTCAAGTATTGCCCCAAGGTTATCTGCATAGCCCGACCATCTGTCATGGCTTGGTGGCTGGGGACCTAGTCAATTGCACTAGGCCCAGCACGGTTACAATGTTTCACTACATTGATGATGTGTTACTCACCTCTGATTCTCTTGCAGATTTAACCCAGGCAGCTCCAACACTGCTAAGTCATTTGGAACAATGTGGGTGGGCTGTGAACACAGCCAAAGTGCAAGGACCTGGGCTGTCAGTCAAATTCCTAGGAACAGTCTGGTTGGGTAAGACAGTAGTCATCCCAGAAGCTATTATAGATAAGATACAGACATACCCTCGACCCACAACTGTAGCTTAGCTACAGACATATTTGAGACTTTTGGGGTATTGGAGAGCTTTTGTACCCCATATGGCCCAAATGGCATGCCCCCTGTGTGCATTAACAAAGAAAGGAGCCCTCTGGGATTAGACTGAGGAAGTAGAAAAAGCTTATTGGGATACAAAAAGGGCAATACAGCAAGTACAGGCTTTACAAGCAGCCAGCCCCTCTAAGCTGTCTGAGTTAGATGTACATATAACCCAGAAAGGTTTAGGATAGGTTTTACGGCAGAGACAAGACCAATTCCACACACCTGTAGGATTCTGGTCTCAGCTCTGGAAGGGTGCTGAAGTGTGCTACACCCTAATAGAAAAGCAGTTAGCAGTTGTGTATTCTGCCTTGATAGCCACTGGAGCTATCAAAAAAATGCCAAAGTCCTAGTAAGGATGACACACCCCATAATATGTTGGCTGCACATGTGGGAAACCAACCCTAAAATGGGTGTAGCTCAGACTCCCACTCTGTTTAAATGGGGAGCATAAATAGAACAAAGGAGCACTGTGTCAATGAGTCCGCTGTCCAAAGAGTTGCAAACTGTACTAGGCCCAGTAGAGGTTGTGGAGGAAATTTTGACACAACCGTTACCCATGGAGGTGGAGGCTACACCTTTGCATGAGGGGCAAGGACCTATCACAGAGCAAGCTTGGTATACAGATGGTTCTAGAATGGGACCTTCAGCGTCATGGACAGTGGTTGCTGTCCAGCCCTTAACAGATACCATGTGGTATGAAAATGGCACAGGGCAAAGCAGTCAATGGGCTGAACTGAGAGCAGTATGGATGGTGATAAAAAGTGAGCCTGAGGGCCGGCCTGGTGGCGCACTGCTACAGTGCGCCGCTTGGGAGCACGGTGGCGCTCCCGCTGAGGGTTCGGATCCCACATACAGACCGGTTCCCGCTCACTGGCTGAGCGAGGTGCGGGTGCAACACCGAGGGTTGCGATCCCGTTGCCGGTCCCGGTCCGGTACGGGCGCGACA
>NW_007726770.1:117272-240689 GCF_000696425.1 Galeopterus variegatus
AAAAAAAAAAAAAAAGTGAGCCTGGGCCATTAACCATCTGTACTGACAGCTGGGCTGTGTACAAAGGTTTAACCCTTTGGATTTCTACTTAGAAGTATCAATAGTGGATGGTAGGCCACCAACCTCTGTGGGGACAATCCATGTGGCAAGAGTTATGGGAATTGGGGCATGAGAAAGAAGTAACTGTTTTCCATGTCACAGGACACTTCCCCTTAGCCAGTCCAAGAAATGATGAAGATGATGCCTTGGCTAAGGTAAGAGGGCTGGAGAAAGCCCCAGCTACTGATGTAGCCTAGTGGTTACATTGACGAATGCAGCATGCTGGCAGCAAAACCATGTGGATGGTGGCCCAAAGATGGGCCTTGCCTATAAAACGGGAAGATGTAGTGAATGCTTCTCGTGCTTGTCCAGTATGTACTCAAGAGAGCCCACACCCTGGCAGATGCCCCATACAGATGGGCAAATAACTCGAGGAAGAGTGCCCCTGACTTGACGGCAAGTGAACTTTGTTGGACCACTGCCAAGGTCAGAGAATTTCAGATACATCTTCACTGCTGTTGATATGGCTAGTGGTCTTCTGTTTGTATCGTCTTGTAAGGTCCCAGACCAGGTAAACACTGTGAAAGCACTGAATAGTCTTATGGCTACGTATGGTCAGTCTGTAGTTATAGAACGTGATATTGGAACCCACTTTACTGGACATGGGGTTCAGAGATGGGCCTCCCAGTTGTCCATCCAGTGCGAGTTACATGTGCCATATCATCCCCAGGCAGCAGGAATCATTGAACAGTACAATGGCCTTTTAAAAAAGGGACTAAGGCTTTCTACCCAACCCCCATCCCTGAAGGGGTGGACATGGCAATTATGGCTGACAGTCAGAATTCTAAATGAGAGGCCCCACAAGGGCGGACCCTCTCCAGTGGAAGCTCAGCTGCATAGGGCTGTAGCACCTATACGGCTGCAAATCACTAGTAAAGATAAGCTTTTGAAGCCAGGATATGGCAAGAATGGAAATATTCTCTTACCGCCCCCAACCTGTTTTCAACAGGGACAGACAGTACAATGGGAATGGCCTTGGAGAATAAAAGCCCCCCCATATATGCTGGGTAGGTTTAATTGGGCCTTGGAGAAAAGGATTAGAGGAAGGCTGGCAAGTTTAACCTTGGGTGACAAGTACCTGGCCTCCTCCAGTAAAGGTAACATGGCCTGGAACAGATGAACTCTCTATTCCAAAGGGAACATTTGTATTATCATTATGGCCAAATATGAGTTCCCCTATACTGTTACATGTAGAACCCTGAAGGGGTGGATTGTTGGAAAAATAGAATAATTTAATCAGGCCCCCTGCCTCAGGTCAGGTTGGGGGTGGTGCAGCATTCTTTGTGGGCAGGTTGTGTGTGGGTGGAGTTAGTGTGCCTGTGTGGTGCCACCACCTTGGCTAGAGCTTGCTGCCTCAGGCGTCCACAGCTGCACAAGCAGCCATGCTTTCCAACCTATGGCTTCCAAGGATCTGTTTGCTGGTTACCCAGCTCACAGACCTGTGTGTAAAGGGTCTGGTGACCCAGCCTGGCATGTGAGGGGTTTGTGACACAGTCTGTGAATGGGCTTGAGGGGTCTGTGAGCTCCAGACCTAGCCCTAGCCCAACTGGCATAGTCAAATAGCTTTACACGTGCTTTAAAAAAATGTATCAAATTAACTATGTTCTTTTGTAAGTTGAATTTTCACTTAAGAGTATATCAAGGACACCTTCTATATCAATATAAATAGAACCATCTGTTTCATTTTAATGACTACAATATTTCATTAAATGGAGGTACACAATTTATTTAACCATTTGCCTATTTGTTTCTGATTTTACAGTCTAATAAATAGTGAGTATGTATGTATTCTTTTGCACAGATGTGTGAGTACTTCTATGTGATAGATTTCTAAAAGTGGAACTAACTGATGAATTGTCTTCAAAAAGGCTGCACTCACCAACAGTGTCTGAGTGTGCTTATTTCCCCATTCCCTTGCCAACACTAGATGTTATTGACCTTAATTTTCTGGCACAAACTTCTAAATGGAATTTCTTGAGGCAAGGTCAAAATATTTTAACCAAGAAAGGAGACCAATGATACAGCCTTGTTTCTCTTGTTCTGGGGTGGTGGCTGCAGGCTGTGCTCCGAAAAGCCTCAGGAATTCTGAGGGATGGGTGTGAAGGATCACAGAAGGACAAGACCTTCACCCTCTTGACCAGGGCAACTGAGTTTTTATCTGTTTTACATGGTGCACTTTGGAATAAGATTTTTTGAAGATAAGATTCTGTTGGTGAAAACAAGTTTGGAAATCACTGATCTGGGGACTTGTTTCTTATTGAACTATAAGCAACTTGAAGAGGAATTGAAAATGTATTCCTTCAAGGCAAAGAAGCGAATCTTAAAACAGTGACTCTCCAGCTGTAGCCAAAATATTCTCATTACACATTCTGTGTGTGTCTGCTAATGTTCTTGTTAGATTCTAGGTCTCTCCCTATTGCCCACCTGCTATCCTGCAACCAATCCTTAAACTTCATTTCCTCCAAGATTTGGACTAAAACTCCCCCTTTCTAACTAGACCCCTCTCCTGCAAAACACACACCCCTGCAAGTATGATAATCCCTCTTTATATGAATAAACTGGATGTCAGTGGGGTGCTCCTTTACCCTGAGACCTGGATAAAGTTCCATGGCCCAAGATCCTCTAAGATCTCTGGGACCTCCTCTGAGCCTCAGTTCTCACGGCCTCCCCTGCCTCCTGCTTCCCCGGTGCCCCCTCTGAGATCCATCATGTGAAACTCAGCTCCTTCTTTGGTGGTCACACACACAAACAACAACAGCAAAAACAACAAACTACTTACTTCACACAAACCATTCTTGAAAAAAGTAAAATTTATTATAGATGGTACCCTGGGAAGGGTCGAGAAAGAAGGATTTGAGTCACGAGAATACAAACAATTTCAAAATGTTGTGATGGACAGCATTGTGGCCTTTCATGGTCTACTACTAGCCCCTCTTTATCTCACTCGCCCCCCTCTTCTCTCCTTCCCCAAATTCACCCACTCCCCTCTGGACTGAACCAAGAACTTCAAATTATTTTCCTCTACTAAGCATTGCAATTCAGCTCTTCCCAGCTTTTGGCCTGAAAGTCCATGGCCAATCTCTCTATAGTGCTTATCTTACTTAAGGCTTTTTCCATTTAGTAGAATCCACCCTCTTTAGGAGACAGTTTACTTTAGCAATAGAAAAGTTGTTTTTTTCGTCTATATCTATGGCATTTCTTCCTCAATGAAATATTGCCATTGTATTGCTTTTGTCCTCTAATCATTTTATATATCTGGCTCCTCCAACCAAATGTTAAGCAGCCCAAGGTCAAGAACTCTTTTTGTAGCTTTTAAATGTCTGAAGTCACTGGCATATGCCTCACAAATGCATGATGAATAAAGCAGCCACGAATTATATTATTAAAAGAAGAGTAAATGATGAATGAGTATAAGACCCTTAGATATTTTATGAAATGTGGTAGATATGCCCTTGAAAAGGCCTTAAAATTAGAAATTCTTAGAAAGTTCTGTCAAAACGGGCAGATATATTTTCAACTCTTTCTGTTTTTGTTGTTTTCAACTCTTTCAACTCTTGTTATTTTTGGAGGCTGATGGGTTCAGGAATTGAACCCTGGACCCTGGTGTTATCAGCACCATGCTCTAACCAACTGAGCTGAGTGGCCAGCCTATTTTCAACTATCTTTTAGGAGGTCTATAAGATAAGGCTGTTCTACTCGAAATATTCACTACTTTGCATTTCTTTTTTATGTTGGTCTTTACTCTTCTAAAACTTTTTTCCTACTTCTTCTATGAGCTAGATATTATTTATGTTTATTCCCTTCCTGCCTGGCCAGATAGGAAGGAAGCAGAGATTATTATCTATATCAATACAATATCTCCTCTTGTAGGAATCCCAAGAATAAAGACTACTATACAAAGCATGCTATGTACACCGAGGCTTAAAACATCCTTTAGTGAACTATAGTAAAATATCACTTGAAATTCCTACAGGATCTTCTGCCTGCTATGCTTAATTCCTAAATCTCATGTTATTAAAAAAACTCTGTTTGCTCTTTTATCTACACTCCACATTACACAATTTTTTTTTCATCAAAACTGGCTTAGTTTGGTGTGAGGAAGCAGGAACATATGACAACTTAGAATTTCTGATGTTTGACCCTTTGCTATAAATTTAAGCTCATGAATAGTCCAGAGCTCAGAAACTGGGCCCAATTCCATTGTGGATATATATATATATATACCAGGACCAATTCCCTTGTGGATGTGTGTGTGTGTGTGTGTGTGTGTGCATTTATTTATTTTTATATATATATATATATATATATATATATATCTCCCAATTCCATTGTGAACATCTGGTCAATTCTGCTAGTCTGTATGACAGCATTTTTGCCGAAACATTCAAGTGAAAAAAAATTCAATCAAAATTATTTGGTGTCATGTAAATAACAGAGAATAATCATGATGAGATATTTTATTGCTAAAATACTATCCAGTCTCTCTCAAGCCTAGTGAAAAAGATTGACCTGCTCACTTGTTGACTTTCGGCTCTTATCTGCTGTCATTCCCGTTGTCCAGCTCAGGCATGCTCATAAACAGGATGTGTGGGCAAAATGAGTTGCTGTTTTATTTTAAGCACTTGGGTCTTCTGTGTTTCTCACAATAAATGTGAAAAATGAAGAGAAAAAGATGAAAGATGAAGAAGAGTGATGGCAGATGTGGTTTAAGAGTCAGCCACATCAGGGTTTGAATCCCAGTTTACAACTAAGCAACCATTATCTTGGGAAACTTGCTGAACCCCCTAAGTCTGTTTGCTCCGCTTGAAATTGGGGCCTTTCTTATATTGTTACTGGGAGAACTACATGCAAAATATGTCTTGAATAAGTGGTAGCTGTTTTGTTGTAATTATTTTCACGGAAACTTTGATATGCTATCCTGAATTAATTTTTGTATTTGTATCTCCTTTTGAGCTTCTTCAAAACTTTTCTGCCCATCATTTTATTTGAATTGCACAACAACCTTGTAAGCTAGATACAGGAGGTGTAATTAACCTCATTAGGAAAGCAAGAGCGAGGTAACGTCAGTGCGTGCCCTGGTCGTCCAGCATCTGGTAAAGTGGGGCAAGAATCCATGCCTTGTCCTTATCTCCATGAGCAATCCTCCAGCCGGTTCTCACAGAGCAACCAGAGGGAGGTCTTAAAAGTACCGTCTGATCATGTTACTCCCCTCACGTCTCCCCATCTCCATTCAGGACCCTACAATGGCTTTCGAATGCTCACAGGATAAAGAGAAATGTTTAACGTGGCCTACGAGCCCTGCAGGTTTGACCCATTTCTCCAGCTCTTCTCAGAACATCCTCATCCTCCTAAGACACTGTTGGGCTCTGGCTCCTTGACTTCAACCTGTCCCTCCCACTCTGGGGTCCACATCAATTCCCCCTCTCCATGGCTTCTTTGTACCCTTCAGTTTCAACTCAACAAATCACTTCCTCAGAGAAGTCTTTCCTGACTTCCTAGGCTAGTTTGAGTCCCCTTATTATTTATGCTTGTATATTCTGTTCTTTCTTCATAGAACTGGTCACATTTCGTAATAATGTATTTCTGCAATAGTTTTTTTGGTGTCTGTCACCTCCACTAAGCTGAAAAGTGCCAAGAGAGCAGGCACTGGATCTGCTCTGTCTCCTTTGTACCATCTGCTTCCAGCATAATTCCTGACACTGAGCAGGCATTTAAAGTGCACCTGTTGAATGAATTGTAGGTGCTGTTAGAGACAAAGAGAGGAAGAGAACATTTGCAAGTGAATGATGGTGGTTTTCTCTCTCCCTCTCCTCTTGCATCCCCTCTCCCTCTCTATCCCCTTCCCCCTTTTAAGTTTTTATTTGGGATTGGTCCAGAAAAAGAAAAAAAAAAAAAAGAACTGACTCCAGTTTAACTGGGTAAGTGTTCATATAGGACAGGAAAGCCTATAGTCCTGTGACCTTGGTCAGAGAAACACCAGAAAGAGGGAAAAAACAGGTAAACAGCAGCCTCCCACCTCCTTCCTTCCTTCCTTCTTCTTAACTTTTACTCTGTTCTGACAAGGAATAGGGCCTTATACTTAGAATACCTCTGCTAGAAAACAGAAAGCAGAATGTTGGGAGGGGAATTATTTGGGCACAAACATTTACATTCATTTATAATCATTTTCTTAAAAATGTTGTGGGCAGAAAGCATGAGAAGAAAATACACAAATACATGAGGCATTGCAAATATGCATCTAATCTAATATCACTGTGGGTGATTTCTCAACTTTTTCAGAGTTGAAATATTATCATTTAAGGATTTCGTGATATCTTTGTTTTTATTTTAATATTTATTTGTACATAATTGTGGGGTTCAGTATGTTGTTTCAATACATGCATATACTGCACAATGATTCACTTAGGGTAGACTCATGATGTTTTAAAAATTAAATTCAATTAAAAGCAATTTGTTTGAATAACTCTGACACCTCACTAACTAAGGTTGCAAGACCATCACTGCTGTATACCCAAATGTAAAATTTTAGAGACTTGTAAGTAGCAGTGTTTGTGATTAAGGCATTATGAGGACAGCATTTCCCAAGTCACTTTAATCCACATGAGAAGCAGATAGGTATCTGCATATGTGATACATTGCTGTGTTGAGGAGAGAATTTCCTCTCAAAACTCATCTTCTCTTCTGTTTCTACTTCTGTCACTAATGCCTTATACTCCCTTATTAAAGGTTAATTCCTTTAGAGAAGCAATATTGCTTAGTACCAGGTTTTGTCAAAAACAAATACTTAATCAATTATAAAATGAACCATTATTATGGGCCACTAGGAAAGAAAAACCAAAGCCAAGTATAATAAGACACCATCAAACTGTAAGAGGCATCCCAATTTCAGAGACACTAAAGTATGTAAAATGTGTGTCTTGGACTCTATGAATGGACCTTGAACTCAAACACACCTGATGGACATCCTACTGCTACGGTTTGACAGAATGATCGCCTTGGGGAAGTTGCTTAATTTCTCTGAGCCCCTACCTTCTCTGTGAAATGAAAAGATTGATATGCACTTCCTTGGTTGGCAAGAATAACGTAAAATGAGGCATTAAAAAGTTCTTCTTGCAGGGCACAGCCCTTAGTTAGGATTCCAAAATGAACACCATTATTGCTATTAAGGGATTATTCTCTAGAGGCAATTAGCATTGGGGAGAATAGTGTATTGAGTCCCTGCTGTTAATGATTCCTTACTTTCAGGGAGTTTGTGAGATTTTAAATAAAACATATCTCCACAGATTGAGGTATTTGACAGAAGATTTGTATGTGGGGGAGGAGATAAGACCAGAATTGGGAAACTGCTTGGGGACGGAAGGCCTGAGAATGGGGAGAGCTGGATCTAGATAGGTAGTCAGGGGACATCAAAACCAAACATTACTGTGTGCTTCAGACTCTTGCCCAGGACTGCTCTGGTTTCAACTTGATTCAAACAGCAAAAATAGAATACAATATGTTAAGTGAAAGAAGCCAGTCACAAAAGGCCACATATTCTATGATTCCATTTATATGAAATGTCCAGAATAGGCAACTCTGCAGAGACAGAAAGTAGATTAGAAGCTACTGAGAGTAGCGCAGAAATGGGAGTGACTGCTGAGGGTTATGGGCTTTTGGGGGTGAGAAAAATGTTCTAAAATCAGATTGTAATGATAGTTGCAAAATTCTGTGAATATACTGAAAACATTCAATTGCACTCTTTAAATGGGTGATTTTATGGTATGTGACATATAATAAAGATGTTTTTAACAAAAGATACTTTCATATGTCTTGCTGTTTTGAAGTCTAGAACTAAACTTTTTAAAAATTCACTTTATTTTTTAAAACAATAGAACTGTATACACTTAGAAAAATAAATATATCTAATACTTAAGTTGGTAAAACTCACAAAGTTTAGTTAAGGTTTTGACTTTATTTATACCCAATACTTATAAAAATGGACAATTTCAAACATAGTCTTCAATGTTGCAAACCTCACAAGGTTTAGTCACAAGGAATGATTTAGCCTCTATTGTGAGTAGGTTTGTATTGTGCAGTGAGGGTGCAAAAGATTTCCTTATATCTAGGGGTGATATTCAAAATATTTAAAACTGGTATGTAGTTGGGCACTGAGCAATCAAAACGGATGACAGCTGGAGGACCCTTAGTTGCTGGAATTTGGAGGAGTCTGGGAGTCCAGGGGAAGGGCCAGGGAAGGTGAAGGGGGAGGAGGAGGAGAGAATTGGGGCACATGGGAAGCTCCAGCAGAGGAGGTTTAATAAGTGGTACAGAAGATTTCAGTATTTTAGCAACTGGTTAGAGATGTCCCAGGGCATATCTATCCACTTTATCTCCCACGTTTCATCAAAATGCACACCTGGCTTTCCAAATGTGGCCTTAAAATCTTAGAAGTTTAGACATTATCTATTCTACTCCTGACATTTACAGATGAGGAAACCAAGTTTGAGGAAAGGTGAGTGGCTTGCTCAATATGCATAAATAGTGGCAGAGTCAGATTGAGGACCCACATCTCCAAAATCTCAATCCAGCTCAGGTGAGGAAAGGAACAATAGGCAAAACATTCTCACACCAAATTAACTTGCCCACTCATCATTTTTGCCACTTCCAGATCAGAGTTGCAATTTATTTTCTAGTTGTGTGCATAGAAAAAGCACATATATTCTTCATGGGAGCAAAAGACCTTGAACATGGAGAACAAAGGGGTGGTCAGTCCAGACTTTTGAATAATTATTTTTAAGTTATGTGAATGGGAAGCACTATAGTGCACATGTAATATCTCACAACAGAATCCGTGCCTCATTGCCAAAGCAAATTTGAAGAGAATAAACCAAAGGCATCTAAAGTAAAACATGCTGGCACACAATCTCATTTGTAACTTTTGTCTTCCTAGTTATCAGGAAGAAAAGACCAGAAAAGAAATAAGAAAAGATAGACAAAAATGATCCTGTTCATCTTATGTTTTATTCAGAGAACTGCCAATGGGATGATGCAGGAGGACTTTGGGGGTGCTTAGGGTTTTGTGTTCATCGAGGGAAGAGATTATTATATTCATTAATTTATGTTTTGATAATAAATACTGATATTTGAATGGCCCTTTACAGTTTTAAAATTGCTTTCCTAAATCTGTGGTAAAAGACTAGTGGCATGAGAAATATTTTGAAATATATTGCTAAGTGAAAAGGCAGGCTATAAAGCTAGTCTGCACAGTTAGGATACTATGTTTGTTTAAAAGGAAGTATGTTGTGTATGTGTGTGTGCGTGAGCATACCTATAAAAAAGATTGAGAAGATATATTGTAATGCTATCTGTAATCCTTGATTGGTAAGATTGGTAAGATTACTTCTTTGGTGTTTTCCTTTGTCTTTTTCTGTTTTCCAAGTTTCTTGGATTGATCATATATTACTTTTGTAATTGGAAAAAATTTTAAAGTGCCTCTGTCTGCCTTTTTTTTTTCCTCCACTGAGCCTCAGAACAACCATATGAGGTACAACACCTCACTTTATAGAAGAGGATATTGAGTTCAGAAAACTGAGTGGCCCACTGCTTGATGAGTATCAAGTATTAGAGCTTGGGTTTTCAGCGGGGCCATCTTTCCTCTACATTAGAATGCTCAATTCTTAGAGATGGTGTATGTGACAGCTCATAATAGTACGCACAGAGCTATCTTGTCACACTTGCAGTAGAGCGATATCCACTCATTTGTACCTGTTAGTCATTCTGCAGAAACCAATTATCCAATTAAAATAGTATCTGTTCTGGAAGTGGCGCCAAAGGCTTGAATCAATTAAGCTCCCACAACACATTGTTGCAGCTTGATTCATTTGCGTAGCCATTATTTCAAAGCAGTATACTATGTACCACTCTCAAACCTTAAAAGCTTCCTGGATTCTCTCCTGGGCTCTGCCATCTTTCTCCATATCCAATTTCCACTCCTGTCGGTTTTGCAAGGTGTGTGTTTTTCTGTGACCTTTTTCTTAGTAGCTACTTCTTGCTTGCTAATGGGCCCTGTTCCAGGGTGAAAAAGCAAAGAGAATCATGGGGAAGCAGAGCTCTGGAGCTAAATATGCCCACAAGCTCCGCTGGAAACTCTGAAAATCTAACCCATTACCCCATTACTTCACAGATGAGCCCAGAAGGCTGCTGCTGTTGATTTTCTGGGCATGGAAAGACTTCTCAGTCAATTGAAAGTCTCTACCTTGGAACTTACTGAACACTTTTATTTTTTGACTTTTCACACAAATTTTACAGCATCAGGTAAATATTCTGAATAAGCAACATTGTTCAGCGTAGGAAGATTTGGAGTGGAAGCTTTATAACCATTTTGTGAGGTACATAGAGAAGTTCTGGGTTAAGTCAAATCTTCTGGACTTTGTGTACTTTTGCCAGATGAAACTCTACCTTCATTCTTCAGGGCTGGGCTGTGTTGTTCTGGGCCCAACAACAGTGGTTTCCAAGGGTTTGTTTCTTATTTCTGCATATCTTTTGCCAGAGGAGAGGATGCTGATCTTTAAGGAACGTGACCCAGATGTGCCTGGATCTCCTAGGCAGCCCTGTCCTGGGCTCACAGACACCTTGAAGTAGGACCTGACACTGCTACACTTCTCAACAAGAACAAATTCAACTCCTCCAGCACATTAACAAGAAAAATAAATTTTATTGTAGATTTCATGGAAGGATGCAGGAAAGGATTTTATCAAGTACCACATGGCAAACTTTAATAGAAATTCCTGCTAAACATCTGGGGTCTCCCCAGAAAGTTCCCCTCAGCTACCTCTTCACCCTTCAGTCTTGCCCACACATAAGTTCTAAGTTTTTCTTGGTTCTGAATTTCACTCATTTCCTTTGACCTTGCCCTCCCCCACCACCTCCTACAATTAAAAAAAGAAATAAATATGATTTTTCTAAAGCAGAGCAATTTAGTGAACTCTCTTAACTTTGCATCCTCACACCCATCACTCTGTTCAGCAGACAAAGGACTTCCTTTCGAATTAGCTGGGTATTGTAAATTGCAGGCAATTTTTCTCTGTCAAAAATAATTTTTTCCCTTATCACACTAGAGTTGGCTTAGCATGCCAGCTCCTTCTGAAACTGTAGTCCAAATTCCAAAGTTTTCTTTCAAGGGTAGTTCAGCAAAAGCTTGAGTCTTTCTTTAGCAGAACTATTTCATGGGAATGTGAAGAGAGAGGGCCTGAGATGGGAGGAAACTAAGGAATTTAAGGCGAAGAAAAGAGAAACTAAAATTAATTAAGCACTGTGCTGGGTTCTTTACATACATCATTTCATTGTATCTTCACAACCACATTTGCAGATGAGGAAACTGAGGGCTCAGGGAAGTTAAAATAAATGTGCAAAATCTCATTGCTGGTAGGAGGCACAGCTGGGATCCTAAACCAAGTCCATTGACACCAAAGTCTGCAGCCTTTCCTTATGCTCCATCACCTTCCATGGGTTTGGGATTGCCAATATTTAGAAAACTACCTCCTTTACCATCCCATCAAGCTCCTCGGCAGCTCAGAGTTGCATCTGTCCACAGAAAGCCATTTTCACTCTTACGCTAACCTGGCCCAGGGACAGCTGGCTTTAACAGCCTTGCCTGGCTCAGTCTTTCCCTGTTTCATTGTCAGTCCTATCCAAGCAGCCACAAGAACTCCTGACATCTCACAGGAAGGTCAAGATACTGGCACCATTGGGAAAGGGATGGTGGATAAGCTTGAGTGCTGTAATGGAAAGGACCCTGGGCCAAGATTCAGGTTTGGCAGAATTTAATAACCATCACAGAATAAATCAGTGTGTAACTCTCCATCTTTCACCTCTTTGGAAACAAATTTCAGCACAAAGTTCAGTAAAACAGGAAAGAGAAGAGAACTCATTTTTGTGACTTGTTCTTACAATGACTCCCAAACAAAAAAGTAAATATTTTTCTCTTTTTTATATGTAAATGGTTTAGCAACTTGACATGAACAGATTTAGTCTGTAGTATAAACAGGACAGAACATATTTTAGTTCTCTCTGTCATCTCCAAGATGCATTATTTTTATACAGATAGGCAAGGCTGCGTGTGGACCTACTTCGGCTGCCTACTCAGTGCCTGAAGTGTTGTTGTTCAAGTTACTTAATTTCTTTCTACCCTGATTTCTTTGACTATAAAAGGAAGAGTGTAGGCTAGATAATCCCCAGATTCCTTTCCAGCCATGTGGTTTATAGAGTGGTGAACATCTGCAAAGAAGCATGTACCCTGTGGGAAACACTATCCCATCATTCTGGGAAGAATCCCAAACTCAACATATTTACCAGCAATCCTAGCTCCCTTAAGATGAACCCAAAAAGTGCAGGTGGAAAGGAGAATAAAGGACAGAAGGGAAGGGGGAAGTGGGTGGAAGGTGAAAGTAAGTCTAGGGGAAATTGTAGTTGTGGGTTAATGTGACTTTGCAAACTTTTTTTGGAGGGTATGTGGATCTCACTTATTCTAGTTGTTTATTTCCAAATTATATTTACTATACTTTACATAATACTATCATTACACTAAATTAAAGAGTAGACCATGTGGAGTTCCTGCTTTTGGTTTTGGGTTTTCCAGGAAATCATATCAGAGAGAGCTTCAGCTACTTGCCCCCATGTATGTGAATGGGGACATTTCAATCATTGGCTTTTAAACCTTCTCTGATGTTTACAGAAACTACACTTGGATGTAGGAGCCCACTGGAATGAAAGGTGCCCTGTTTCTTGGTTGGTCTTGTACAGTCACATATGAGGTTTGTTTCTGGACTAATATAGAAAATTTTTTGACTAGACCAAAGATAATCACAGGCAGCTTGTATAAATTGTCACTGACAGAACATAGGCCTGCATTCTGAAGACACTTTCAGACTGTGGCCTCTGTAACATTTAACACTATTTCTCAATCATCCATCCTTGATCAGCTCCCTTCTCCTGGCTTCCATGATACAACATTCTCTTATTTTCCTTTTCTTTGTCCTCTACTTCTCAGCCATCTTTCTAAGCCACCCTTCTTTTCACAGCCGACACACTCTCTTTAGAAGCTGTCATTCACTCCACTCCCAAGATTTGATCCCCTTCTCAACCCTGATGAATCCCACATCCACATCTCTAACCCAGATTGCCTTCTGACTCACAGACCCACATGTTCCAACTGCCTACTCCACATCTACATGTGGACGTCCCACAGGGATCTCCAGATCAACATGTCCAAAGTGAATCTCATCACCTTCCCTCTAAATCTAACCCTCCCCCCCCCAGTGGAGTCACTGTTTCCACAAGTGACTCCACTGTCCACTCAGTTGCCTTGCACACTTCTGTTCCCTAGCCCAGGGAACGCCATCTCTCATTTGGGACATTGAATAGCCTTCTCCTCTGCTTCCCCACTCAGCTTCTATTCATTCTGTTCTCCACCCTACAGCCAGAGTGAGTGTTTTAAAACAGATATCTGGGCCGGCCCGGTGGCGCACTGGATAAGTGCGCCGCTTGGGAAGCGCGGCAGCGCTCCCACCCAGGGGTTCGGATCCCACGTACAGACCGGTTCCCGCTCGCTGGCTGGGCGAGGCGCGGGAGCGGCGCCGAGGGTTGCGGTCCCGTTGCCGGTCCCCGGTCTGGTGCGGGGGCAGCACTGAGGGTTGCGATCCATTGCCGGACATGGAAAAAGACAAAAAAAAAAAAAAAGAAAAAGAAAAAAAAACAGATATCTGACCATTTCCCCCTGCTGCTTCCCATGGCTCTTAAGATAAAATCCATATTCCTTAATATCACTTACTCTCTAACTTGTACTCTACATACCAGACTTAATACTTTTTTCGAGAGAGCCATGATCTCTCTCACCCACAGGCTTTTACGTGTACAATTCCCATTTCCTGAACATTATTACTTTCGTACTTGTGCTTCACAAATATCCAGAAGCCTTTCTTGACTCCCTTTCCCCAACACAGACACCAGGATTAGCACCCGGTTATCACAGTGCATGATGATTACTTATTTAACTGCCTGTCTTTCCACTAGACTACACAGTCCGTGAGGGCAGGTACCATGACTATTTTTACAGTTATATCCCAGCACCTAGCACAGTGCCTAGTATATAGAAGAAGCCCCATAGATATTTGAAAACTAAATGAATTTTTTAAAAATGTGTCACTGCTTTAAACTAACAGCAACATCAGCACCCTAAGCCTATTTTATCTGTATGCAATGTAAGCTAACTAGTGAATCCAAAAAAAATGTATTCTAGTTCTTTTTTAAAAAAACTTATCTTTAAGCACTGGAACCTTTTTTCAAATGAAATCTGTGTTAGAAACCAATTTATATAAAACTTGCAAGAATAGAGCTGCTCATATTGAAACGGGGGTGGGGAGCCCCTTCCACTCTCCCCACTTGATCCTGAGAGATTTCCAAGGAAGCCGTTAGAACACTCAGAGCTCAGTTTGAAAACCATTGGTCCAGCTAATCCTACTACAGCTAGGCAGACATATTCACATCACCTGTTTTTGAAATTTTCTGAGTCCACTAATAGGAGGAGGTGCTTATCTAAAGAAACAAGGAGTCTAATATGAAATCATCAAGTCACTCTGTCTTAGTTTTCCTGATGATGTTTTTCTAACATGGAATGAGAGAATAAAACACTCTGTTTTAAAGATTTAGAGTCTCGAAGCACTTCATGGCACAGATGGAACACATTTTACCACGAGCTTTGACATCTGGGGTGGTGACCGAGAGCGAGGGAAAGCAGAAGAGGATTCACCCTGACGCTGTCTTTGCTTCAGCTGGAGCCTGAAGTCAATCACACGTACAAAGTTCTCATCCTCGTACAGTTGTGCTTTTCCTTATGCTGCTGACAGTCAGCACTGAAGTCTAGGATTCTTTTCATTAGAACATTTTTCTCATGAATGGTGTTTTCTGCCAAAGAGAACCAACTTGCTCCAGACAGAACAGCATTTAGAAAAGCACAAGACATTTGACAATAGGAAACCAACAATGAAATGTTTCTTGGGTGGATGAGTCACAATTTGAAGTGGTTGAGAGGAAAAGTAGTCAAGGGCCCACACAATACACTGGCCGAGGCTGCAGCACATGCTGTTATCAGAGCGCCGTGGACATTTAATAGACCAGTGGAAGACTTGGCCTTAAATCTAGCAAGTGATAATTTCCTAGAGACTTCTTGGGAAAAATGGAAACACTTTCATGTTTATAAATACTGTTTATTTTGGCTGTAGGCAAAGCTTGCAGTATGAATAAAATTCTGAGTATACCAATGTTTATCTGACAGGGAAATGTGGAACAACTCTATAGACAACAGGATGATTAAAAATTTATTTTCTTTCAATGATTGTAACATAAAGAAGGAATAAAAGAAAAAAATAACTAAATAATGTAATAATGGTTAAATTTAGGAGCTAGGGCCTTTGGGAATTGGCGACATCTAACTTTGCTTATGCTTAATACATTGTTGACAGCCAATAAACTCAACATAGTTTTGCTATAAAAATGGATTTTATGCAGAGGCACATGAGGCAAAAAGATCATTTTCTTAATAGTTAGTACAATCAGACTATAAATACTTAAGAAATGGTCAATTCATGTATAATCAATTATATTACAATGAAAAAATAACAAGTTTTTTAAAAAAGAAAGAAATGATCAATTCAGTTCTCAGCTCAAGAGCTTACATACAATGTAGCTTTTAGTCTCAGAAACAAGCACATCAATGAAGAATTGCAGAGTATGATATGTGTTGTGATAGCAGCAAGCACAAGGTGGCTCAGGACAGGAACACCTTAACCCAGCAAGGGTTCTCAGGTTCTCAGGGCAGGCTTCTAGAGGAGGTGACACCTGGGCTGAGTCTTAAGGGAAAAGTAAGATAGAAAGGAAGGAGAAGGAGAAAAAAAGATGGAATGGGGAGAAGAAATGAAGAAAGCAGCATGTACACAGAAAAAAGCATTGCTTACTTAATAGTGTCATATAGTTGGAATCTAAAGTGTTTTTGAGGGGGTGGCAAGAAATTTGGCTAGCAAAGTAGGCAGGACCAAGGCCATGAAGGACAGAAAAGTGTCAAGCTAAGGAGTGTGACTCTCAGGTCTTAAGGTTACAGGGAACCAGTAAGGGATTTAAGCAGAAAAATAACATGATCAGATAAGCAAGTTAGAAATAACTTATTAGCGTTCAAAGTATAATTCTCAAAAAGATAATAACGTGAGTTTTTATAGAATGAACACTAGTTGGTGGACTCACACCGCTGCAGCCAGGAAACGCACGCTGCCCACACGAATGCTCAGTTTCCCCGGCTGACTGGCCACTGCCAGCGTTCCATGGATGCCTCAAGGCAGGTGGTCAACTTTGGGCCTGGGCCCACCAAGCTGTTGCTCTTGGTGTTATTAAAGATACAAAAAGAATTAGACTACAAAGGAGTTGGCATTGATGTTCTTAAAATGAGCCATGGGTCATCAGATTTTACTAAGATTATCAACAACACAGAGAATCTTGTGTGGGAACTGTTAGCCATTCCAGACAACTACAAGGTGATTTTTATGCAAGGAAGGGGGTCTGGCCAGTTTGTTGTTGTTCCCTTAAACCTGATTGGCCTGAAAATGGGAAGGTGTGCCAACTATGTGGTGACAAGAGCTTGGTCAGTTAAAGCTGCATAAGAAGCCAACAAGTTTGGTACTGTGAATATTGTCCACCCTAAACTTGGGAGTTATACGAAAATTCCAGACCCAGGTATCTGGAGCCTCAGCTCAATGCCTGCTGCTCAAATGAGACTGTCCATAGAGTGGCCTTTGATTTTATACCTGATGTCCAGGGAGAAGTGCTGGTTTGCTATATGTCCTCAGAATTTCTATCCAAGCCAGTGGATATTTCCAAGTTTGGTGGGACTTTTGCTGGACCCCACAGGTGTGCTGGCTCTGCTGGGATCACAGTGGTGGTCATCTGAGACGACCTGCTGGGGTTTGCCCACAGAGAGTGGCCCTCGGTCCTTGATTACAAAGTGCAGGCTGGAAATAACTCCTGCACAACATGACTTCGTGTTTTAACATCTGTGTCATGGACTTGATCCTGAGTGTATCAGGAACTATGGCAGTGCAACAGCCATGGAGAAGCTTAGCTCCATCAAATCTCAAAAAATGATTTTTTGTATTATTGATAATTCTCAAAGATTCTGTGTATGTCCAGTGGAGCCTCAGAATAGAAGTAAGACAAATATTTCATGCTGCATTGGCGACGCTTAAGACGACCACACTTTAGAAAAAAAGATTTCTCAATAAAACTCTTGAAGTCTATGTGATCTCCTTGGAAGGGCCCAGGTGTGTGGTAGACATCTGGACCTCTCTATATAATGCTGTCATAATCGAAGATATTCAAAAGTTGGCTGTCTTATGGAAGAATAAATGCAGACACATCAGCTATGAACACATCCTAACCAATATATACTCTGCCCTTGAACAGAGTACAAAATTTAAAGTAACTTGGAACTTGGGAATGTCTACAAAAACTTAATAAATGTGGTATTTTTCTTGAATGAACGTGCTTCTTTTAGATTCTTTTTTCAAAGAACAGCAGAACATCCACAACTCTGCAAAGCTGGTGGGACTTAACAGCCACCTTAATTCTGACTTGAACAGGAAACATTTTTAAAATCTTCTCGTTGCTTTTCTTTCGAATTTCAGCTTAGTTTGTCTTTGGTACTACTTTTTCTAGCTAGATCTCAGTATTCCAACTTGCCTGTGGAGTTAATTATGCAAGTTGCAGTTAATTATTTCTAGAGACACAGGAACACACAGCATGGAGAGTGGGTGGGACCCTTTAGGTGCTGAATGTAGACCCTAGATTCTAGACGGCAGTGGTCTCCTGGGGGTTCCGCAGCTGGTTATTCAGGTCAACATTGACCATTTGATGTGCATTTAGGAGTTCCAGGCAAAAGAGCAAACTGTAGGTCTTTCTTTATACTGTTGTTCTCTTAAAGAGATAAAAGTGACATACTGTGTGTTTACATATCAAGGTCTATATTTAATGCCATATAGTTTATATCTCTATGCATTTATATTTCTAAAAATACAGTTCTCAGTGATATATCTAGAGAATTTTAAATTTGTGAGAATCCTTGACCTTGTTCATTATAGCATTACATTAGCAACAGTTTTGCGCCCCATGTTAAGGCCCCTCTCCCTTTTTAAGCTGCTTCCCACAAAAGATCTAAAAGTTCCATGATCCATTTTTACTCTCCTTTCAACAGATAGAAGAGAAGTTTGATTGGTTGATTTGTTCTTTGTTTTTTAATTATGCTACTAAACTAAATCACAGTTAAACTCCTTATTCTTTTTCACTTGACTGATTTCTTCATAGAGTTTGACCAACGTAATTCTGTGGGTTGTGGATGATCTTTGCTTAAGAGTCATTTCCCCTATTATTTATCTATTGTCAGCAATTTATGTGAATATGTGAAGGACATTAAAGTCCTAAAACATCTTTAAAAAAAAGCAACAATGCAACAGATGAATAGAAATGTTTTCAACAGAATACTATGCAGACTTGAATAAGCAGGAAATTCTGTCATTTGTGACAACATGCATAAACCTGGAGGACATTATGCTAAGTGAAATAAGCCAGGCACAGAAAGACAAATAGCATGTGATCTCAGTTATATGTGGAATATAAAAAAGTTAAACTCAGTGCTGGTTGGTTAGCTCAGTTGGTTAGAGCACTGCCTTGTAACACCAAGGTCAGGGGTTTGGATCCTCTCACAGCTAGCCACCAAAAAAAAAAAAAAAAAGTTAAAACTCATAGAAGTAGATAGTAGAACGGTGGTTACTTGAGGCTGGGGGGTGGTCGATGGGGAAAGGGGAGACGTTGGTCAAAGGGCACAGATCTTCAGTTAGCTGAAAGGATATATTGCACAACATGCAATAGATGTATTTCAAAATAGTGGAAAGAGTGGATTTTAAATGTTCTCACCACAAAGAAATGATTAATTATTTAATATCCAGAATATACAAGGAACTCAAACAACTTTACAGCAGAAAAACAAATAACCCAATTTAAAAATGGGCAAAGGAGCTGGATAGGCATTTCTCAAAGGAAGGTATATGAATGGCCAACAGACATATGAAAAAATGCTCAACATCACTCAGCATCTGGGAAATGCAATTCAAAACTACTTTGAGATACCATCTCACTCCAGTCAGGATGGCTAATATCCAAAAGACTGAGAACAATAAGCGATGGAGAGATTGTGGAGAAAAGGGAACTCATACATTGTTGGTGGGACTGTGAAATGGTGCAGCCTTTATGGAAAATGGTATGGAGATTCCTCAAACAATTACAGATAGATCTGCCATATGACCCAGCTATCCCACTGCTGGGAATATACCCAGAGGAATGGAAATCATCATGCTGAAGGGATACCTGTACTCCAATGTTTATTGCAGCATTATTTACAATAGCCAAGAGTTGGAATCAGCCCAAATGCCCATCAACAGATGAGTGAATAAGAAAACTGTGGTATATCTACACAATGGAATTCTACTCTGCTATAAAAAAGAATGAAATACTACCATTTGCAACAACATGGATGGACTTAGAGAAAATTATATTAGTGAAACAAGTCAGACACAGAAAGAGAAATACCACATGTTCTCACTTATTTGTGGGAGCTAAAAATAAATAAATAAATAAATAAACACAAACAAATAAAGGAGGCGGGGAAGAAGACACAATAATCACAACCATTCCTTGAACTTGTTAAGACAAGAGAACAGATATGATGTGGCAGGGGAGGGAAGAGAGGGAGGTGGAAAGAGGAACAGGTAAAGTGTTATGAAAATCAACTACAATGTATATTGAGAAGTTAAAATGAAAAATAAAAAATAAAAATAAATAAAATGAAACTAATAAAATGGACACTGGTCGAAGATTTTATTTAATCCATTAAATAATGCAGGAACCAATAATTTGGTTAAGCTGGTTCCAAAAGACTTAAGGAATGGAAATTTATATTAGCCATCAAGAGAGAAATCAAAATGAGCTTTTAATTTTTTTTTAAGTTAGTGACAGATTTAGTTGGTGTTAGAGCAATAAAACATTGGGATCACCTCTTCTACTGGACAAAACTGTTTGCATCTCTACTAGGCAAAAATCTACAAGTTAACAGATAAATACTCAGAGTGTAAGCACTTAATTTATAAATTCCAATAATAATAATAATAATAATAAAAGTCCAGCAGTGGTACATTTCCCAGTTAAATAATTATTGGGTAGACTTATTAAACAACGCTTCACCATCACATTGAACCATAACGTTGTAGTAGAAACAACCTTGGCAAAGCTTAAAAACAATCCGGAACTAGTAACAAGGTGTAAATGATGAAAGAATCCATTTTAAGCCTTTTTGCTTTGCATTTTTTTTAAAAAAAAAGATGAGTGGTGTTGGTTATCTACCAAAGAGACAAACTAGTATAGGAAAAACATTAGAATAATTAATGAGTATAAGCAGAATATTTAACCATCAACAATAAAAGTGAAAAAGCTAAATAAAGGAAGCAATACTATGTAGACACCAATTTTTTTTGTCTTTATGGTCTCACTTTAAATTAAGACAAAATTTAAAAAGGAACCCATTAAAGTAAATGAAAATGTATATGGTTTCTATGTGGAGAAAGGAGAATCCTCTTATACTATTGGTGGGACTCTAAGCTAGTGCTGCCATTATGGAAAACAGTATGGAGGTTCCTCAAACAACTACAGATAGAACTGCCATATGATCCTGCTGCTGGGTGTATACCCAAAGGAATGGAAATCATCATGTCAAAGGGATACCTGTACTGCCATGTTCATCACAGCTCTATGTACAATAATAGCTAAGAGTTGGAATCAATCTAAATGTCCATTGATGGATGACTGGATAAGGAAAATGTGGTATATATACACAATGGAATGTTATTCTGCCATAAAAAGGAACGAAATTCTGCCATTTGCAGCAACATGGATGAACTTAGAGAAAATTAGTTTAAGCAAAGTAAGCCAGGTGCAGAAATACCACATGTCCTCACCCATAATTGGGGTCTGAAAAGAAAGATAGATAGATACATCACAATAATTCCTTGAACTTTCAAAAAAGAGAATGGAACTGAAGCCACCAGAGGTGGGAAAAGGGGGGGGGGGGTTAGGGAGAAATTTGTAAAAGGCCACAAAAAATGTTTACATTGCATAATGTTAAGACAAAAAAAGTTAAAAAAAAAGAAAATGTATATAGTTCCTAAATAATGGAGATATATGGAACAGGATACCCTTAGAGTTCTTCATTACCCTAAATTTAATAAACTCTTTGTTTCTCACAGAAAATTTGCTTTTAAAATGGATTATGTGATTCTTACAATTTGGAATATAACAACTTGGGTCAATATTATGAGATGGTGTTAGATGCTTTGGGTTGAAGGGGGCAGGATTTTCTAAATGAATTCAGATTTTATACTGTCTATATTAGTCTGTTTTTGTTGCTTATAACAAAATACCAGGAACTGGGTATATTGTAAGAAAATGAAATTTATTGCTTACAGTTTTGGAGGCTGGGAAGTCCAAAGTCCAGGGACATTTAGTGAGGGTCTTGGTGGGGGTGACAGTGACCCAGGGGTCACATATGGCAGAAAATGGTGGAGCAAAGAGAGACTAACCTCTCATGTACTCTTCTTTTAAAGCCCTCAGAACCACACCCCTGACCACCATTATTAATCCATTCACTATGATTATTAATCCATTCACTATGGAAAGGTTCTACAATCTAATCACCTCTCCAAGGCCCTACCTTCCAATTACCATAATAGGATTTCCTACCCTCTTAACACTGTCACCACAGGGGCAAAGCCTATCACACATTAAAATTTGGGGGTGACATAATTCAGGTCATAATACTGTGCATAACCAATATGACATGCTTTGACAAACTGACTTACAAATTACAGTCACATCTTTCACCCAAAACCTCTCCCAATTTTCTCCTGCTTCATTCATCCATGACTAATTCACAAACATTCATGATCTATCATGCTACCTGTGAAAACTAGCTGCCAAGCACTCTCTCAAAGGTGTTCTGGGCTTTATTGATGACAACCATAAATGGGAGTCTTACCCAGAGTATGCAGGTAAATGTGAATTGTACTCATAATTTGTCTTCTGGCCATGTTAAATTTACTGATAGGAATTTTTTAGCAAAAACATACATCTTCTGATCTTGTCTCCCCTTATTCATTACTTTGTAATCACTGCATTTTTAGAACGTGATTTCTTTCCATCTTGACCGCACCCACCCCCCACCTTCCAAACACCCCCACCAGAAGGAAGGATAAGCGAGTGACCCAGGGGCAGAGCTAGAAGATTGGTCCCATTCGCGCAAAAAAATCAGTCTCTTGTTGGGAAAGGCACAAGGTTTTCCTGGGAGAGCATGACATAACCGATCGAAAAGCCTGACTGGCATTGCAGAGCAACAGTCACTAAATCCCTTGAGGAGATAGGCCAGGTCACTTCCAGGAGACGGTCTGACACATGGTCCAGATCCTGTTGAAGAGGTGGTGTGACTGTCTTCTATTCTCAGTTTAGGAATTGCTATCAAGAATGGATGCTGGCCGGCCCGGTGGCGCACTGCGCTAGTGCGCCGCTTGAGAAGCGCGGAGGCGCTCCCGCCGAGGGTTCGGATCCCACATACAGACCGGTTCCCGCTCACTGGCTGAGCGAGGCGTGGGGGCAACACCGAGGGTTGCGATCCCGTTGCCGGTCCTCGTCCGGTACGGTTGCCGGACACGGAAAAAAAAAAAAAAAAAAAAAGAATGGATGCTGAATGTTATTTTTTGTACCTTTTGAGAAGATTATATAATTTTTCTCTTTTAATATATTAATTTACTTTGTTAACTGGTTTTCTAATATTAAACTAACTTTGCATTCCTAGAATAAACACACCCTGGTCATGATTTATTAACTTTTCCATAAACTTACAGCATTTGTTTTGCTGAAATTTTGTTTAGATTTTCTACATCCATCTTCAAAAGTGATATACGCCTCAAGTATCAAAGTTATGCTAACTTCATAAAATGAGCTACGGAGTGTGCCTTCTTTTTTAACTTTGGAATAGTTTGTGAAGGATTAGAATTATTTGTCCCCTGAATATTTGTTTTAACTAACCTGTAAAACTACCTGGTTTTAAAGAACTGTCATGGATTGGAAGAGACTAAGGAGACATGAAGACTCTTGGCTGGATCCTGCAGGAGAAAAAGGACATTACTGTAAATGGGAAAACTGGGGAAATTCGAATATAGCCTGAAGATTAGTTAATCCTCTTGTGGCTAACGTTGATGTCTTAGTTTTGATTACCTGTACTCTAGTTATATAAAATGTTAACAATAGAAGAAGCTGGATTAAAGGGATATGTGAACTTTTGGTACTATTTTTGGAACTTTTCTGTAAGTCTAAAATTATTTCAAAGTGTATAGTTTTTTTAAAGTGGGGGGAGGTGGAGGAGGTGGAGAAGAACAGGTAAAGGGGCACGAAAATCAAGTACAATATATTATGAGAAGTAAAATAAAATAAAATAAAATTAAGTTAAAATAAATAAATAAAAATAAATAAAAGTGGGGGGAGAAAGTTGAATGGAAAGGAAAGGCAAATGCTAGCAATCATCGAAGCTGAATGGTGGGTACACAGGAGTTCCCTACTTTTGTGCATGATTGAAAATGTTTACAACAAAAAATTCCTAAAAGGAAAACAACAACCAAAAACTATCTGGTCTTGGTATTTACTTTGTGTTACAATTTTAAGCTGGTTCATTTTCTTTAATGTGTTTTGAACTATTCTATTTCTTCTTGAGGAAGTTTTGGTGAGTTTTGTTTTTCTAGAAACTAATCCATTTTTCTAAATTTTCTAATTCATAGCCCTAAAATTGCTCATAATCTTCCTTATTAACCATTTAATGTCTGTATCAACTGTAGTTATGACCTCTCTTTTGTTCTAATATTTATCTATAAAAGGTTTCTTCAGAAAAGAATTGTTGGCCTTGTTAATCCTTTCTGTTGTATTTTCGTTTTCTGTTTCATTTATTTATGCTATCTTCATTATTCCTACTTTTTAATTAATTTTTATTTCATTATTATTTTTCCAATTTCTAAGCTTATTAATTATTAGCCTTTTGTCTTTTCTAATAAAAACATTTAAGGCTGTAATTTCTCATTAGATCTTACTTTATCTGCATTGAATATATTTTGTTGTCACACATTGTATTTCCTAATTTATATTATAATTTCTTCTTTGGCCCACAAGTTATTTAGAAGAGGAATCTTAATTTCTCACATATGAACTTTTCTAGTTATCCTATTTTTGACTTCTAACTCAATTGCATTGTGGTCAGAAACTGTGATCTTTCTGATTTCAATCTTTTTTAAATTGCTAAGATTCACTTTATAACCCAGCATGTGGTCAGTGTTCAAAAATACTCCATGTTGGTTGAAAAGAATGTGTATTCTGTAGTTGTTGGGTGCAGTGTTCTATACACTTATTCAGTTAGAGCCAGCAGTTAATTGCTCTGGTTCTAATCTTCTATCTCCTTACGAATTTTGTCAGCTTCATCTAGGTCTGGAGAGCTTTTACATCTTCCTGGAGAACTGAACCTTTTTTCTTTCTGAAATGATTCTCTTTATCTCCTGTAAAGCTTTTTCCCTTGAGGACTATTTTGTCTAATACTAATATTGCAACACCAACTTTCTTTTGGTTAGTGTCTGTATGGTATATAATTTTTTTTCATGGTCTTATTCTCAATTTTTCTGAATCACTATATTTTAAATATGACTTAAGTAAAGAGAATATACCCAAATTCTTTAAAATGGAATATATACTCCCTGAAAATTTTTGCCTTATAAGTTGAGCATTTAATCTATGTTTACTCATTTTAAATCCTGATATATTTGAATTTGGTCCTATCTTATTCTGTGCTTTTCATATGTCTTGAACCTCTACAATTTATTTTTCCTTCCATCCTCATGTACTTTTGTATTGATTATTTTTCTCTCTCCACTTTTTTCCTTTTAAGATAAGAAGTTATGCTAGAAATTTTAATTTGGATGCTTAATATCTTTACTATCTTTCCAAATAATAAACACTTTAACTCTGATCATCCTCTCCCAACGTACATGCTATTGACATGTTGTATTTCATTTCTAGTTTTTCTAACCCCTTAAGAGATTATTATTGCTCTTTGTAGCCAATGTTTATTTACAATTAACCACATAAATAGCACTCTCTTTGCTCCCCATTCCTTTATTCATCTCTGACCTTCTGTGTTCTCTTTCGTCCCGCATAAAGAGTAGACTTCAGAATCACCTTTAGTGAGGGTCCATTGGGTGGAAACTCTCAGTTTTTGTTTGTTTTTTTTTTGGAAGATGTCTGATTTTGCCATTGCTCTAGAAAGATAATATACAAATTTAGGTTGACAGTAATTTTCTTTTGATATATTAAAGATTTTAAACTTTTTCTGGCTTCCATAGTTGTTAAGTCTAATTGTCATCCTATTGGAAGTAATCTTCTCTTTTTCTTGCTGCTTTTCAATTTTTTTCCCTTTGTTTATGGTATTCTGTAGTTCTACTGTAATGTGTCTAAGTGTGAATTTCCTTTTATTTATCCTTATTAAGACTGTTGGGCTTTTAAAATCTGTGGTTTGTCATTTCTGGAAAATTCTCAGCCATTATCTCTTCAATTATTGCTTTTACCCCTTCCTTTCTCTCCTATCTGTCGGAACTCTGATTAGATAATTGTTATGTTTCTCACAATATCTCCAGGTTTTATAGCCTCTCTTTCATATTTTCCATCTCTTTGGGCTACATTCTGGGAAATTTCTTGGATCTATTCTTCCTAATCTATTTTCTAGTTGTGGTTATTCTGCTGTTAAACCCATCCATTGTGTTTTTAATTTCAAGTATTTTATCTTAAACTTCTCGTAGCTCTTTTGAGTCTTCTTCAAATCTTCTGGTTCTCTTTTATGTATATTTTCAATCCTTTCTCTTATTTCTTTAAATATATTTAAAATGCTTATTTTATATTCTGCACCTAGTAATTCTAATAGCTAAGGCTTTGCAGTCTGATTCTGTTTGTTGTTTACGCTGGACCTTGCTCATGGTACATTATTTCCTTTTGTATTTTGTCATTTTGACCATGAGCTTGTATTTCTTTAAGATTTATTGATGGGAAGTCTCTGAGGCTTATGCTGAAGATGGGTGCCTCCAGAATAGATTTGCATTTGTTTCTGCCAGTTGCCTGGAAACTACAAATTAAGGTTTACTTTAAACTTAATTCTTGACTTGAGTTTTTTGGACTCCCAATATAGTGTGAATTGGGGCTGCAAGACTGAGAGCTGGCTACATTATGAATTCTCGGGATAGATTTTTTTTTTTTTCTCCTTCCATTTAGAATCAAGTTTCAAGGCAGGCAATTTTCCTTGCAATTCTCTGGGGGTAAGGGAAAGGCGATAGGTTTATTATAGCTCATCCTTACACAGAGGGTGTAGCCTTCTGTGGATCCATCTTTAAGCTGAGGTGGAAGGTTCTACAATTATATCCCCACTTTGTGCACCCTGATGACTGTCTTCACTAGTGGCAAATGCACTCAAGGCAGTAGCCTCTGTAAGTCTCTGCTTATCTCCTGGGTTCCCACTTGCATTTAACAGTTGACCTCTAAGTATTCCTTACAGCTGCCAGCATAAAAATGCATTTCAAAAGATTAAAAGATACTTTGGCATTGCTTTGTAGTTGTTTTCAGTGAGAGGATCTTTCAGAATATCTGGTTTGTCATATTGCCAGAAGCAGAAGTCCCCCGTCTCTGCCTGAAGGTTCAAAGTTGATCTCGAGGGTTCCTTCCTGGGTCTTCCTCTTTCCTTATTCTACATGCCCTCTCTCCCAAGATAATTTTATTCATTCCAACTACTTTGGTGCTCCTTACCAATTATTCCCTGAGCTATACCTCTGTTAATTTCTTATGGCTGCCGAAACAACTTTACCACAAATTTAGTGGCTTAAAACAATGCACTTTATTTTCTTTTAGTTCTGAAGGCCAGAGGTCTGAAATCAGTTCTGCTGAGCTAAAGCCGAGATATCAGCAGGGCTGGTTTCTCCTGCAGGCTGTAAGGGAGAATCTCTTGCTTGCCTCTTTCAGCTTCTGGAGACTTCCTGCATTCCTTGGATTGTGATCCTGTCCTCACATCACTCAATCCTCTTGCCTCCATTGTTATATCTACTACTTGTTCTTCTGTAGTTGAGACTCTGTCTGCCTCCCTTTTATAAAGACACTTGTGATTACATTTAGATTCCACCCAGACACTCCAGGATAATGTCCCTGTCTCAAGATCCCTAACCTAATCACACCTGCAAAGTTCCTTTTTCCATATAAAGTAGGATTCTTGAGTTTCAGGGATTAGAATCTGGTTATATTTGGGGGGTATTATTCATCTTACCACACCCTCCAATCTTGATCTTCAGATTCAATTTTTCAGTTTCTTTTCAACATCTTCCATTAGATGTCTCCCAGGCACTTCAAACTCATTTTATCTAAAACTGAACTATATTCACCAGCTCAATTAGCGACATCACCATCCTCCCAAGCACCCACTTCAAAGACAGTATACACTACTTCACTTTTCACCTTTTGTATACAATTGGTCACTGAGCTCCTGTCTACTCTACCTTTAAAAGGTCTCAGATCTAGTTCTCTTCTTTACTACAACTGCCACTATTTTCCAGATGTTGTTATCTACTATAAGAGTGACCTAACTGGATTCCTTACTTCTGTTTTTCTGTGACCTAAAGTTACCCTGTTGTCTTGAGTTATTCTAAAACCTAAATGACTATGGTACTCTCCTGATAAAACGTCCTCAATGGTTCCACATTTGTCTACACCATAAAATCCAAAATCATTCAAGGCCCTTTGCAATCTGGCCACGATGTGAGAGACCAGCCTCACGTGTGCCATGCTGTGCTGGGTACCACATGCTCTAGCCACCTAAAGTAGACCCTGCTTCCTGAGCGGGCCATGCCCCTCTTGCTTCAAGGCCCTTACACATTCTTCTTTTGTCTGAAAACCCTTTCTTGCCCTAGAAAAATCTCTTCAATCCTTTAAGAAACAGTTGAATTCTTAATTTTTCTGGGAAGTATTGTAACACTCTACCTCATGGTTAGAATGGATGCTCTGTTAACACTTTAGATATTGACTCAATTATTTAACAATATTTACCAAGGGCCAACTATGTCAGGGACTCTGTGGTAAGCATTGGGCATAAAATGGTGAACAAGTAGCAAATAGATCTTTACCTCACAGGGTTCATGGTCTAGAGAGGGAACCAGACAAGTAAACAGGCTGTTATACTATATAAGTGCTCTGATAAGAAAAGCCTAAGATGATATAAGAACAGACAGGAGGGTCACCTAATCCAGATGTGAAGGATCATCAGAAAGTGATAGCTAATCTGAAACCAAGTGATGAGCAGGAATTGATGAGGGAGAAGGGGATGGAGAGAGAAAGTGTTCCAGGATGAGTGTAAAAACCTAGGTATAAAAGCAGCACAGTGCACCCCCAGGACTGAAAGACCAGCAAGTCTGGAAGGGAGACAATGGGTGGGGAATGTCAAAAGGTGAGGATAGTGTGGTGATCAGGTCAGGAGGCCATATTCAGAGTATAAAGGTTAGGGCTTTATACTAAGTGCAAAGGAGAGACACTGAAGGGTTTTAAGTGGCCGTGCCAGTCCCTGAGATAAGGATACAAAAAGAGAACCAGACACTGGAGAGTCGGCTCACTTTTGGAGTGTTGTATAGCCGTGGTTTTTGTGCCCTGCTTTCTACCCCCTTGGCTCACCTCTGATTTCAGTGGAGCTGTGGGGAGCAGGTCCCTGCCCTTGGATAGTATCTCACCTCTGCTTTCCTGTCTCACAGCTTTCTCCAGAGGTAGGAAATTCTTTCAGCCTGGCAAAGATACAGACGTGTACCTTTCAAAAAAAAAAAAGCACAGAATGCCTCAAGTTACTATTTCTTGGTGACAATCCTAAATCAAGGGGTGCTGAGCTGGTGGTTAATGCCCCAGCCTCCTGACCTTCAGAGAGGCATCCATAGATGGTGATTACCAGCCTATGCCTGCAGTGGTTCCCAGCTCAGCGATGTGTTCTTTACTGGCCTTTCCTCCTTCTCTGTCCCACTATTCTTCCTCCCTCACTCCCGCTTCCTGGATTTACTTTCCTACATAAACTGCATTTATCTAAGCCCTTGTTTTAGGTTTAAAGAGTGGGGGGAATCCAAAGTAAAATAAGTGTCTGTAGGACAAACAAGTCAGACCTTCAGGAGAAGAGATTTGGGGTAGAAGCATGCTTTTGTGTTTTCTTCTCAATGGGGGCTGAAAACATAGAAACAGACAAAATAATCCAGTGAGAGGACAAAGGGGCCTATGAGGAAAACTTGAGGAACAACAACATTTCAGGCCTAGGCAGGAGAAGAAACAAGGATACGGAGAAAGAACCGACCGGAGAAGTAGGAGAAGAACAGAGACTTTGCAGACACGGAAGCCCAGTGATGAGGAGGTTTCTAGAAAGAGGGAGTGGATCTGTCCTAGTGGCCACCGGGCTTGGATCTGCCCTGAGTGGCGCTGGGAATGGAGTCGGTTCCCAGATCCTGCAGCTGAGGAGCCCCTTGGTTGTCCACGGCCCCTGCCAGTGGGGGGAGGCTGGATCCCATAGTGGAGCTTGGGAGGAGGGGACTGTCTGGTGGTGACTGTCTGGCAGTGACTGTCTGGCAGCCACAGCAACATCCAAGGGTGGAAAGGGGGTGTCTTGGGCAGAGACCCCCGGACTAGCTCAGCTGAGGTGGCTGGGCCTCCTCCCCCCTACACCAACCTTTGGGGCCACAAGAGTCCTTCATCCCTTACAGCTCCACCCCAGCTCAGGGACACTGGGGGTGGTCTCCATGTCCCCCAGACCTGGGTCACCCATTTCCTGACACATGGCAGAGCATAACCCCGAGTACAATGCCCATGCCCCGCCCAAGCAGCTTCCCTCTTACACCCAACCTTCCCCTGTTCCAACTCCTGGCCCTAAGTTTGGCCACAGGGGCCCCCCATTCAAATGCCTTCCCTGCTGTCAAATGGCCTCCCCCTTCATCCCAGGTTGCTCCAGTGAGCCTCTAATGCCCACACTTCTTCCAAGGGCACCTACGGCCCCGTTAGCCCCAGCCCAGCCAAAAACTTTAATGCAAAGGAAAAGTCTGGATTGGCTGCACAGGCCTTTTAAAAAGTGGACTTAAAAGCAATGCATCCTTTCTCTTTAGAGTGGAAGACACGCTCTCCCTGATATCTGGAGGACCAGCTCTGGAGACCAGGGAAGAGAAACGGGGTCAGGAAGTATATTAGAAGATGAAGGGACTCAGATGGGGGTGGGTGACTCCCACAGGAAAAGTTCTGGAGAAGCATCTGACTATGATTAACATTTCCTTTACGCATGGGAAGCGAAATGACTTTAAGTATTGTTGAGCCTTTACACCATCCCTTGTGAATCCTTCTGTTTAGGTTTTCTTAGTGAAAAGAAAGGAATTGTTTTTCAGCCAGTAAAAGATACTTAAAATTAAAAAGAAAGAAGGAAGGAAGGGAGGGAGCGAGGGACAGAGGGAGGGAATGGCTGATAGTGTCAAGTGTTACTGAGAAGTCAAAAAAGTATAGAGAAGCAACCGTCGGATGCAGCAAATAGAGGTCATTTGTGATTTGCTGAGAAAAGGACTCTGAAAGAATGATGCAGCTGAAGCCAGGTTACAGTGAGCTGAGCATCTAGTGGGAAGAGAGAATATGAAGAAAGTGAATATGGGGACTCGTAGGAAGTTTGGTTTTAAGGGGGAAGAAAAAGATGAGGGAGCTGGCTGAATGAGGCAACTGTGTGTGTGCATGTGTGTGTGCGTGTGCGTGTGTGTGTGCGTGCGTGTGCATGTGTGTGTGCGTGTGTGTGTGCGTGCGTGTGCATGTGTGTGTGTGCGTTTGTGAAGATGAGAGAGACTTGAGATTGTTCTGTTTAGGCTCATAAGAAGCGGTTAGGCAGAGAAAGTGGTTGAAGGTAGGGGAGAGTGAGGCACAGTGAAGGTAGTGAGCTCCTGAAGAAGGCAGGAAGGATGGATTCCAAGTGGACAGATTAGATTCAGTCTGACGAAGGGACTTGTCTCCCATTGAATCTATAATGTGGTTACTTGTCTATTTTCGAAGGTGATATAGGTGGATAATTCCAAAGCATAACTGCATACTTCTCTTGCACTAAATTGTCATTATCCAATAGATTTTAATTGTATTTAAAAATTGAAAATACTTGATAACAAATACAGTATGTCCATCAACTAAAGTACTTGATGCTGCCATGATATTGAGATTAGAGTCTTTCAGATGTTACATAGGTATTTGCTCGATGATCTGTGAAAAACATGTGGTTCTCAGGTAAAGGAGAGAAAGGAAAACATCATTAGATTTCAGTCTAGCAGTCTAGCTTTATGTGACTTCATCTGCCTTTTTTAAGGGAAATCAGCAAGTCATTTTACTGCTTTGTGATCTGTTCCTCATTTATAAACTAAGATGAATGTGATACGTATTTTATGTTCTAATTTATTCCTGGATATTGGTCATAAGCTGAGCTTCCATAAGTTAAACATTTATTATCTAGAAGGTTACAAATGAAGATAGTGTTCCTGGAGACCCATTTTCTACTACATAGTGCCAAAATCAATAATCAATCAATAAAAATCAATTTAAAAAATCATCAAAATCAACTGTAAATCAAATACATGTTTTTATACTGATTTTCTAAGCTTGTAAAGAAAAAGTCGATGTTATAAATAATCCTTTTGGAGGATTCTTATCAACTGGCTGAGGCTTTTAAAAATACCAATCCAAAGAAGTTTTAACTAAAGATATTTTATTTTTCTGATAAATCTTCCTGGAGTAAGTAAATGCTTCAGTGCTCTAAAGACTTTCAAACTGTGATCAAAACTAGGACCATGTGTCTAAAAACTATTGCACTTTCTTTGAATGTTGAAGTTTTTCATATCACTGTCTTCTCTTCCTTTTCTCCCTCTCCCAGTATTCCTCATCCTCTTCTCATCTCTGCTCCCAACTGTACCACTAAATACCCATGGCACATAGTCACCTTCATCTTTAGCAGACTTTGTGGGTGAATTATTTGATGATACTCTATTGGTTCTTGTGGCTTCTTCCCTGAGCAGCTGATGTTTTGCCAACTATCTTCCAAAGGTGTTCCAACCAGCTTTTGCTTGCAATTAAAACTTCTTCCTTTGATGTCCTGGAGCAGCTCTTCTTCAATACAGATGGACAGTGCCTTTGCAAGAGTATTGCCTAATTCAAGTGCATATGAATTTGCTTTATCTACACCTGCATTCATAAAATCAAAGGTTTTCTACTTTACTCCTAGAGCCAATCAACATAAGAGCAGCTTCATATTTCCTGTCACTTTTGATGAGTCATAGGCAGTTACCATGGTGAGATTTAGCCAATACTGGGAGGGTCATATTTACAATAATAAAGGTCATAAAAGCAGGGGTCTAAAGTGAAGCCATTGTGATTGAGAAGCCATCTGTACCTTCCTATCAGTGTTTATTGTGAGGATTAATAGCATAAAGTGATTTAAAAACTACAAAACCTTATACAAATGGGAGGAATTATTATAATCCAAACCTGTGTAATATATACAAAGACATACAAACCAAACAGCACTAATGCTTTGCTCATACAGGTCTGTGTAGTTAGAATTTGAAGCATTTCTTTTCCCTAAACAACACAGGCTTCTTGCTGAGTTAAAGAAGCATTTTGGTCATCATGGAGGAGTAACACAGAGTGAACAATCCACCCCATGACTAGGAAAGGAGCCATTCTTCCTCCAGTCTCCTTTGCCCCCTCCATCCCTATACGGTACCCACTGTCTGCCTCCCTGGCATTCTGCAGGGATCACTGTCTACCACTTGGGAATGGCATCTCTCGCTTTGGAGTTTTCAGTCTTGAAAATTTCCGACAGACACTTGTGAAAGCACAAAACAGCACTGTACCATTCAAATCTGAACTAGTCTTCCACCTCAGTGACAGACTGTTAAATAAAAAAGTGTGTCTCTCCCAAAAGCTTTTAAAGGATCAGTGTTCCTTTTCTTTAAGTACAAAAGAAGGAAAGAAAAAAACCCACTAAATTGTTAAAAACAGAGCAATTTGAAATTCTAGTCATATCCTGAAAAAAGTCAAGAGATCATTTTTCCACAGGATCCCCCTACTAATGCCTTGCGTGACTTTCGGGAAGGCAGTAGAATGCTTCAGAAATTCAATCTGGGTTTTGCTGCCCTGCCTGCTCCTGGAGGGCCAAAGTGCCATATAGGCTCTGAGAAGTGAAGTCTCAAAACAATTGCCAAGCTGTTTCTCACTCCTTTAAATTTCCAAAGATTAGCATAAGATGAGGATGTTGGGTGCATTTATATGTGTTAATTAAATAATGTTTATTGAATCCCATCCACACCTACATATGTTGTGCCCTTCTCCTAGCTGCCTACAATTTGCTTCTAGGTTTCTCCTATCACTAGCACAACTACAACTATAATAACAATTGCAGGAATATTCACTATAATAAAATATCAGTAACTCCCATGATTTATCACGAAAGCTAAAATAAAGAAAAATGGAAAAGAGTTAAATGGAATGTTTCCTTTAAGCCCTACCATGATTTATTTCTATGCTTATTTCCATTGTTAGTTACTTGAAAGATGGTTTATGTATCTTTTGAGTCTCCATCAAAGATCAAACTAGAAGAAATGGATCTTTGGACCTGATTTTGGTGTGATGCTTCATAGTTTACAAAACTTCTTCGTGTTCAGCATTTCTTTTTATCTGTACAATAACAACTGTTGAGTAGCTATTATTGTAAATGAAGAAGAGTCTCAGAAAATCCAAGTGACACCGCCAGAAAGTAGTGATGTTTAAAACCAGACTGTCAGATTCTTTTTACCACCCCATGTTTCCCTAGACAGATAAATACAAAGATAATAGGATATAAGCAATGCTAATATGAGAAATGTTCAAATATAAAGAATATAGAAAGATTAAAAGCAAGAGGGTCAGAAAAAACACATTAAAAAGGCAGTCTGATTTTTTAAAATATATACACGTATATACATACACAAACATATATGTGTATATATCACTGTCTGTAATTTTTTAAATTATAATCTATAGTTTTTTCTTCTGTTTTTCTTCTAACAAGTCTAATGGTGTTAATAAGTTGAAAAAACTAAACAAAAACATTTAAACTAATGTGCGTTTCTGTTGATTCCCTTGGGGTAGTGTTAACACTGGAGCTGCTTGTAGGCTATCTTCTCACACATAATAATTATTATTTACTGATGGCAAAGCTCTGTGGATGCGACCAAAGTGCCAGTGACATAAAGAAAAGCCTGTTTAAATGATCTGCAAAGCAGGGCCACAGCTGTAACTTTGCCCTGGCAGACCCTGTCAAGTAAATAACATGATCTTTTCAAACACAGCCATATTATTTTCTTCCTGGCATTTGCAATTTGTTAAAATTCTCAGTGTGCATGACTTTCTTCCTAATAACAATGGCAAATGGCTAATCTCTGTACTTATCTCTTGCACACACATTACTTCTAGGTGTATTTGACCTAGTTTTTATATTTGAAAGATATATATATATGAATGTTCCTAACTGCAAATTTTAAACAACATTCTGTGATAGATGTGATATAACCTATACCTTAGTAAATATTACATTAAAAAATTCCAAATAAAACAATTTCGTTTAGAGATGATATAAAAGTAGCCCAAAATCAGCTGCTGGCTCTGCTTAGAAGAAAAAAACCCAAATGATGATGCTTCAAAACTGCTGATATTTGGTTTTGTAAAACATGTTACATCTGGTATTTACAGGCTTAGTCTTATTGCTAGAGCCCCAAGAATGACTGTCTGGGATCCCAGCCATTGTCTACCACTTATTTATACCTTGGTAGGTATGTGAATATCCAAGAATTTGGTAATTTAGAAATGATGGGATTTTATTCATAACTTAAAGATCAGAAAATAAAACAAGAGCCACATAACATTATTCCCAACAAAATTTATCTTTAATACAAACCCCCTTAGGCATGACTTGTTGCCCCACACATTTATACAATCTCAAGGTTTGAAGAAATGTTGAAGGTTATTGAAGCAAGCCACTCTTTCCAGACAATTTAGTGCACTGGTTAAGAGTCAGAGCTCTGGAAACAGACTGCATGGGCCTGAACTCAGGTGTTCATACTTACCACCTATATGATACCAGTCAAGCCTTTTAGGCTCTCTAACCTCTGTTGCATTTGCTGAATGTGGATGAAATAGAACATCTCTCACTGGGTTGCTATGATTAAATGAGATAGCACATGACTGAGTACATGTGCATAGTGAGTATTCAAGAAATATTAGCTCTTTAGTTCCTACAGCCTTAGGGAATCGTACAGCATTCCCACCACATGGTCACTCAGCCTTTGGTTGAAAACCTCCAGTGACAAAGAACTTCCTATCTCTTAAGGCATTTGAATCACTCTGACACTTAAAATTTCTGTACAGAGTTTTTCTCTCTCTTCTTTCCTCTCTCTTCTTGCCTTCAAATATAATTGACCCTGATTATACTTCCTTGGGCCTTGGGAGTGGGGACGAAGATAATTCCTGTTCCACATAGTAATTCTTCCTTTAAAAAGTTTAAGACAAGCTAATTTGGCCTTTTTTTCTCTCTTGTGAGTCTTTTTTCCCACAGGTGAAATACTCCCAAATATTTTCCTTATATGCCATGTTTTCGAAGTCTCCTCATCACCACCATCATTATTTCCCTACAAATCTCATTTAGTTTATTTCCACACAGCACTGTTAATATGTAATACATACACCTACTGAAATAGCCCAGGTGAGGGCTAAGTTAAAATCATATGAAACTCTGATTCTGAATAATGATAATTTTATTTCATTTCGAATCTTTATGCTTCCCATTTCTTTTTCTTTTATTGCCTGGTTCAGTGCTGAATAAAAGGGAGGAACAGTAGTAGTTATCCTTGTCTTCCTGATTTTAAAAGGAATGCTTCTAACATTGAATTCTGTATCAGCAAGTCCTACTTTCTCTCAAGCAAATTTTAGCTAAGCTTGGGTTTTGCCTATTGCAAATGGAGGTGTGGTTAAAAGAAGCACAGAGGTTTTCTGAGAAATGCGTAATTTTAATGCCTGTGATATTTGTATCAGACAACCTCAAGCTAACTTAGGAGTCTAAATAAAAACAAAATGTTAAAGCTGTACTTTTTAAATTCCTTGTCTCACTATGAAAATTTGTTTGCCTTATCTTGAGGATGAAGAAGTATCTTTATTACACAGACTCTCTCCCCAACAATTTTTCAAATATTATTCAATGAAACAAACAATCTCAAGCATATGTAAATCAAATATATTGTGAAGCTTGATCCCTTTGATAGCAGTGTAGTGCTGTAGCCTTCCTGGATCTGGACTCTAATTTTTATTAATGAAGCCAAAGATCCCAATAGCCTTTTGGCAGCCAAAGTACACTGATGCTGGCAACCTCAAAGCTCCCCCATCCAGAGGTTTTCTAATTGGTGTTCTGAAGCTAAGAGCTGGTCTTTAGTCTACTTATATTAAATATTATATAATAGAAGATATAAGTAAATAGTTATATAATTTAAGGATATCTTTCTGAGGTTGACATGAAATGCTAAAATGATAAAGTGATAGACTTAACTTCTTAAAAGTGAAAATCTTCTATGTAGCAAAAAAATAGAATTCATACATAAAAGGCAAATGACAAACTTGAAAGAAATATTTACAATATGTATTTCAGAAAATGGTTAATGTGCTTAATATATACACTGTTAAGCTCATATCTTAAGAAAATTAAGATACACACCCTACTTGAAAAATGAACAAAAGACATTTATATAGATGCTCCAAAACAAGAAATGCAAATGGTCATTGTACATATGAAAAATGTTCAGCTTCACTAGTATTTAAAGAAAAGTAAGAAAAAGCAAGATTCTAATTTGTACCAATACAATTGGCAGGAGTTTTAAAAATCACAATATGCAATGGTGAAGTTACAGGGAAATGGGCCAAAATTCTCATACATTCCTAGAAATTTATCAGAAAGAAATAACTATAAAAATTTTCCATAAGAATGTTAATGGTAATTTTTAAGGCAGAAAAAGGGGGGAGAGGAGAATTTTAGTTACCTACGTCTAACATATTGTCCCAATAAATAATGTACAGTCATACAATTGAGAGAATAATATTTAATGATTTAGAAAAATGTTTATGGCTTTTAAGCAAAAAAAAAAAATTTTAGAAAACAGTGTTGTAGTATGACCCTGAGAAGAGACTGGTGAAATAAATTATGGTATATTAAAACAATACTGTGAAATAATATCTAATGATTTAGAAAATAGTATTAAATTATGATCATAATTATATTTTTACAAAAAATACACTGTCAAAAAGAGGATAATTTTCTCAATAATTTTCTAAATACTTGGCAATAAGAATATATTATTTTTGTAATCAAAATTGTTTTTTAAATGTTCTCTTGTTAGATTTAGCCATTGTTCCAGCTTGTAAGATCCTGTTAAACAACATGTTTTCCCTCAGTGAATTTGATAAGCATGCCTTGAACAAAGATGGTGATAAAAGCATTGAATGACAAGCTCAAGGGGAGAAACTTACATTAAAAAAAAGAAAAAAGAACAACAGCAAAAAACCTCCAGACTGAAGCAATTCATTAACTAGTATTATTTATTATCCTTTGGGTGTGTTCAATTAGTAAGTTTCTAATTTGCTGATTTAAAATCACATTAAGTGAAAATTTCTCAGTCTTATCCATAGGTATTACATGTCTTAATGAAATACTTTGCTAAAGCTCAGGTACACATTCAATCACTTTTTTCTGATAGATTAGTGCCTTTTGATTGCAAGGAAGAGAGATTCATTCAGGTCACCTTAAGAAATGGGGTTTCATGGCTGGCTGGTTAGCTCCGTTGGTTAGAGCAAAGTGTAATCACAACAAGGTCAAGGGTTCAGATCCCTATACCAGCCAGCTGCCAATAAATAAGTAAATATTTTAAAAAAGAAAATAAAAGAAATGGGGTTTCTTGTAAGATCATACATCCTCTGCCTAGAATTAAATAGCTCCCAGAAACCAAGGCAGTTCTGGAGAAAGTCCACTCTCCATCTCATATTTATTGCCTACATGGTGCCTACCTGTAGTACCTGGTTCTGTTTCAGAGTTTGCTTTGCTCTCCTTTTGTTAATGACTGACCAATTCCTTTTACATTATCCTACTACAAATCACAGAGAGAGCTAATCTGACTGGCCACCACTGTGCAAAAAATAGCCCAACTCCACTTTCCTGAGCAGAGGCTGTGGGTAAGGCATATTCATCTAGAAATAAATGCTGGTTATGCTAGACACTGTGACTGGTGTGGCAGGTAGAACTAATCTGCTTATTCTGGCAAAAAATAAAGAAAGTGACATAATTTGTTCATAATAAACATACTCTGCCTAAAAATCACCAATTTTGCTTCTAAATATACCCATAGACCAAAGCATGGGAAGAAAAATTTTTAAAAGATAGAAAATACATTTTAGAAGCATAAGAGACACATTTAATGCAGTTAAAAACTCGAATTTTAGATGTAATTGGAGTTCCAGAAATGAAGAGAGAGAGAAAGAGAAAAGGGGGAAGAAGCAATATTTAAATAGATAATGGCAAAGATGTTCCCCCAAATTCAAAATATATCAAGCCACAAGAAGTGCTAGCTCAAGAGATTTGCATTAAAAAAATTTAAAAACTCATATCTAGACATACCATAGTCAAACACCAAAAACAAAAGACAAAGTACAGTCTTCAAAGTAGCCACAGAAAAAGAAACATTACCATCAAAGGAACAAGAACAAGGCTGACAGCTGACTTTTCATAAGAAATAATGGAAACAGAGGCAATGGTATGTCATCTTTAAAGAAATGAAAGAAAATAAGTGCCAATCTAGAGTGCTACACCCATGAAATATTCTTCAAAAATGAAAGCAAAATAAAAACATTCTAGACCAAAAACATTTGACAGGGTTTGTTGCTAGTAAACTGATACTGAAATGAAGAGGAATATAATCCTAGAGATAAGCATAGAAGTGCAGGAAGAAATAAAGAATAACAGAAAGAGTAAAGGAATATTAACTGTATGGACAATAACAATATGTTGTAGGGTTTCAATTTTATGTAGAATTAAAATATATGACAACATTAGCACAAAAAGCAAACAGAGCCAAGTGGAACGCCCTAAAGTCTTTAATTGTCTTGGAAGTGGTATAATATTAATTTCTATTAGATTTAAGGATGCATTTTTATTTCTGGAGTAACTACTGATGACCTTAAAAGAAACTGAGGGGGCTGACCCCGTGGCGCACTTGGGAGAGTGCAGCACTGGGAGCGCAGTGGCGCTCCCGCCGCGGGTTCGGATCCTATATAGGGATGGCTGGTGCGCCCACTGGCTGAGCGCGGTGTGGGCGACACCAAGCCAAGGGTTGCAATCCCCTTACCAGTCACAAAAAAAAAAAAAGAAAGAAAGAAAAATAACAAAAAATATAAAACAAAAAAACAAGGTTTAGGACCACAGCCCAGGAAAACACAAATTCCAATTGCCTTTAAAATGTGCTCCAGAGAGCAAAAGAGAAGTTAGTAATATTTAAAGGAAAAAGGAGAATCTGAAAGGGGCTGTTCTAAAGTTGTTTGCCAAGAATTTGCATTAGTTCACTAAAAACCATAAGTAACCACTTGGCTATATATTTCTCTCTGTGTCATAAATTCCAGGAACCTTGTAACAAAGAAAGGGTGAGGATCATATTATACAACTTGTGATAACATTGGGGTAGTTTATCCCATTGGGAAGGCAACTCATCTGGAAATAGTTGACAAAACATGCAATTTAGCAATTATCCTAGAAAAGGGTGAGGAAGACATGACTGAAACTCTATGCTTATACATCTCTGGGCCTAATAAGTTTAGCAGACTGCACATGACTCAGATTGTTCTGGACCACTTTTCTTTCTCACTACAAAAAGAATAATTAAATAATTTATGATTAATAAGCTAACAGAAGGGGGTATAAAATAATTAAAAATAAATCCAAAAGAAAGGAAGAAAGGAGAGCACAGGGAACACGGAAAAATTGGAACAAATAGAAAACTAGCAGTAAGATGACAGATTTGAACCCAGATATTTCAGTAATTATTTAAAATGTAAATGGACTAAAATATCCAAATAAAAGGAATAGATTGTCAGAATGACTGAAGAAAAACTATATGCTGCTTACGAGAGATGCATCTTAAGAACACAGAGTTTCAAAGTAAAAAGACGGAAAAATTATACTATCATACATCTACAAAAAGAAAGCTAAAAGACAGAGCACACCTTAACGTATTTCTACAAAGCAGGACATTTCATAATGATAAAAGTATCAATTCACCAGGAAGATATAACCATTCTAAATTTCTAAGCTCCTAATAAGACAGTTTCAAAATATAAAGAATATTGACAGAACTAAAAGGAGAAATGGACAAACTCACAGTCAGAATAAAAGATTTGAACACATTTCTGTAACTGATAAAACATGCAGACAAAAAAAATCAGGATTTAGAAGATTTGAACAACATAATTAACAAACATGATCTCTAATTAGACTTACATAGACTTCTTCTAACTGAAGAAAACACATTCTTTTCAAGTGTACCTACACATTTATCAAAATTGATCATATGCTTGGCCATAACACAAGTTTCAACAAATATCCAAGGATTGGAATCATACAGAGCATGCTCTCTAGCCATAATGGAATTAAGCTAAAGAGCAATTACAAAAAGATAACTAGAAACTCCCCAGTGTTTGGAAATAAAAACAATACACTTTTAAATAACACATGGGTCCAAGAAGAGGTCTCAATAGAAATTAGAACATCTTTTTTTTTTTTTTTTTTTTTTGTCTTTTGTCTTTTTCCATGTCCGGCAACGGATCGCAACCCTCAGTGTTGCCCCCGTACCGGACCGGGGACCGGCAACGGGATTGCAACCCTCGGCGTTGCTCCCGCGCCTCGCTCAGCCAGTGAGCGGGAACCGGTCTGTATGTGGGATCCGAACCCTCGGGCGGGAGCGCCGCCGCGCTTCCCAAGCGGCGCACTATCCAGTGCGCCACTGGGCCGGCCCTAGAACATCTTTTTAACAAGATAATAATGAAAATACTACATATTAAAATGTATTGAGTTCAGTAAAAGCCAAACTGAAAGTTTATAATCCTTAATTCATATATTAAAAAAGAAGACAGTCTGAAAGCTAGTGATCTGTATATCCATCTAAGTCATATCCAAAGAAAAAAAGAAAAAATTAAACCCAATGGAAGTAGAAATAAGGAAATAATAAAGATTAGAAAAGAAATTAATAAAACAGAAAACAAATATATAATAGAGAAAACCAACAAGCCAAATAACTGGTTCTTTGAAAAGACTAATACAAGGATAAACTCCTGTGAACACTGATCAAGAAAAAAGCAAAGAAGTTACTAATAACCAACCAACGCCACGAAGGAAAGTGGAGACATCAATATAGATTACATCAGCATTAAGAATATAATAAGAGAAAATTTTAAACAACTACATGCCAATGAAATGGACAAATTCTTAGCAATACACAATAGAGTGGGGGTGAAATGAAATAGAAAATATGAATAGTTCTATATCTATAAACAAAAATTGAATCTGTAACTTTCCTGCAAAGAAAACTCCAGGCACAGATGGCTCCTCTAGTGAATTCTTCCAAACACTTTACAACAGGAGTAACACTAGTCTTACACAAACTCTTCGAGACAACAGAAAAAGAGAACATTTCTAACAATTTTATGAGGTCAGTATAACCCTGATACCAAAGCTGGCAAGAACATCACAAGAAAGGAAAATTACACGTCAATCTCTCTTGCAAACGTAAATGTGAAAGTCCTAAATAAAATATTAGCAAGCAAGTCCAGCAGCACTTTATAATAGCCCAAACTGGAAAAAAAGAAAAAACAAGACATTTCAATCACCATTTGTATGACTAAAATTCATGGTATACTCAAACTGCAGAATATTATGTAGCAGTGGAAACAAATGGGCTACTGCTACAAGCAATAACATGAATGAATCTCACAAATATAATGTTGAATGAAAGAAATACAAAAGGTACATAATGTAGGATTTCATTTATATAAAAATAAAATCAGGCAAAATTAATCTACAGATATAGAAATCAAGAGAGTAGTGACTTTGGGAGGGAGAGGGGGATGATGACTGAGAGGTGACAGGGGGTGCTTCTGGTGTGTTGGTGGCATTCTACTTCCTGATCTGGGTCCTGGTTACACAGTGTGTTTACCTGGTCAAAATCCATGGAGCTCTACATTTATGACTTGTGGACTTTTCTGTGTGCATGTTAGACTTCAGTTAAAAGAAAAAACATTAAAACTTAAAATATAAAACTATTCCAAGGGCCAGCCCGTGGCTCACTTGGGAGAGGTGGTGCTGACAACACCAAGTCAAGGGTTAAGATCCCCTTACTGGTCATCTTCATAAAAACAACAACAACAACAACAACAACAAATTCCAGTTTCTTGCTCAAATTGGTATCAGTCTCATCGGTCTGTTATTCAGAATCGATTGTTTCATCCATCCCCCTCTAAAAATCAGAACTGTTTGGTCGTATAACTATTTCCTTGAGGATTCTCAGTTGATTGGTGTATAAATATAAAATGGCTTTATTTTTCCAGTAACCCCACCACCACTAATTGTACTATGCCACCCCCATTTTCTTGTTGGATGTCAACTCTCTTAATCACACCTTGGCTTGATCCCATTTATTTGTCATCCTCTTCAAGTTACTAGGATCATCTCATTTTAGTATGTAAGGCTCAGTTCTATTCATTTTCAACTTGAGCTTAAAACTAGATTTAAAACTATTTTCTCCTCCCTTCCCTTTCCTCCTTTACCCCCATACTTATCCAACGGTAGACAAGTCTGTCGCCTGAGGCTGAGAGTGTGTGTGTGTGTGTGTGAGGGTGGGGTGGCAGGCTGCGGTACTCTCTACACCCTTCCCTCTCCTTTTTTCCTGGTGCTTCCCTTCTGACATTAGGGCAAGGAGGATGGGGAGGTGAGTATTTTACATGGCTTCCCTGGGAAGGCTGCAATTCCCTCTCTTTAGGAAGCTGCTGCTTCTCTAGTTAGCCTTCCAGACTTTGGATGTTCTCTGTACTGGAGAGAATCCAAGTACGGGTTCCCTCACTGGCAACAGTCTTTGAGACGCCTCTCCACTGCCCAGTTCCTTGAGGCTAATCCTGCCCCAACTTGACCTCTTCCAAAAGGGGTCCAGCTAGCAGCCTCTCTTGGAGGTGGAAATGTGGGCTATTGCAGTGTCTCTTTCCTCAACTAAGCCATCTTTCACCATCCCCTCTTTGTCCTGGAAGCATGGAGCACTTCGCTGGTCCAGAGAGGTCAGAGGTAAGATGATCACCAGTTTCCAACCTAGTGCAGGGGGTTGGGCATCTCTAAACTTAATGAGCAATTCTCTTGAGGGCTCCTCTCTAGACTTTGAGGGGAAGAAGTACTTCTATCTTCTTCCTCACAGTGAGAATAGGGTGAAGGCAGGGAATAGAATATCCTTATGAATGTTATACTTCACAAAAGGCTAACCTCCTCTCCACCTACCCTTTCCTTACATTCCAGGGAGAAGGGAGGGGTGCTTTGGGGAATGTTTGTGGTAGACTACTTCCCTCTATTAACATTTCTTGGTAGGCTGGCCAAACAGTAGGTGGTTCCCCAACTCAGAATATGAGAACTCACCACCTTGGGTGCACAGCTTTGGACCTTAGCCAAGGCCCAGGGAACATCCCTGGTGACATCCTATTACACTGTCTCCAACCACCTTGAAATTCTGTTAATCTTCACAGCATGTGCTGAAAAAAAAAAAAAGAACAATTCTGTATCAACTAAAAATACAGTGGGAAAGGAATGACATACAGGAATAATTGCAGTGATTTTCTATTTTGCAAAGCAAACATCTTCAAGAAAATTTGGAGAGTTGTGTTATTCATCTACATAAATATAATAAATAATTCAAATTTATTTGAACTCTTTACCTGTGTGTACACTTTCCATTTTAATACTAACTTGTCCATTTATAACATTTCTACCCTTACAGCCTTGATGTGATTGAGCATCAAAATTGAACATGGCTAAGCAATGCAAAGTATAGTGTTAAAGACAAAGTATACTATTTGTTAAAAGCACAGAACCACAATTTAAAACAATCCAGAGGGAACAGTGTATAAATATTTAGTGCAGGAAAGCAATATTTTATTATAGTCAATAAGAGGTAAAGATTCATTTTCTTCCAGAAAGGGGAACGTAATTTATACTTTACACAGTATAATATGTAAAACATTTTTAGTACAGTAAGACTGTCACTACTAAAAATGGCACTTATTACTTATTCAATAAAATGACCACTTGCTTCTAATCAGTATCACAGTGCACTTGACAGATCTGAGGTTGCCTTAAGCAGGTTTTTGCTTTACTGATCTTCTTGCTTTGGCTTGACGTTCCTGTCTCCCACGTAGTTTGACTCATGGAGCGGTTGCTTGACATAGCAGATGAGCAGTGTGGTCGGCTGACACAAAGAAATGCCACAGAACCAAAAACTGTAATATAAATAGCATTTTAAATGGGAAAGAATTTTCTAATAAAAATTCTCAATGGAGATGTCTTTGAAGGCAAAATATTAAAGTCAGCCTTGAAAAATCACTTAATATAGCACGAAAAATTCCTTTCATGAGATTTTACTTTCTATGTAATTCATAGCCTGATTCTTTCTTATAAACCTTTGAAAAGTGCTGTGAATTGCAAGCGGCCCCGTGGTGTAATGGTTAGCACTCTGGGCTTTGAAAAGTGCTATGAATAGAATATATTCTATGAATAGAATATATTGTATTAGGGATTCAAAAAGCTTTGAATATCCATTAACAATTTGAGGATTATAAGATTATATTTCAAGCAATTTAGAGTAAGATTTTTTTAAATGTGGATGCTTATGTGGAATCATATCTGAAGATACTATACCAAAATATATAATTTATCTTTTAAATTTATCTACTTCCTAGAAATGTTCACAGTTCATTTTAAAAGAAAAAACTGAATGATGTATTCACTTAAAATATTGTTTCTAAACTCTTTATTAGTATCAAGTGGAAAGAATTTATATCTTTATTATGCCAAGGAGTAATTTAAATAACTCCCAAAATCAGTTTCTTGTCACAGAAGATAATAAATTATCACCAGACTACTTTGACTCTTGTCAAAGAGAAAAAAACCATTGCTCTAGCCTCTAAATTTTGACAAAAATAAACTGTAAATGTAATTACACCTCAGTGGAATATATTAAGCAATTATTGGAGAAGCAATTATTATTACTCTGAACATCGATATTGGAATATGAACAGTTTAACTTAAAAGGGCTGTTTATTAACCTTGCTGGGAATGATTTTCATGATTTTAATAACAGAGACCTCAGATTCTCTGTTTAGATCCTAAGTGAATAGTAGGTCTAGAATATGGGAAACCCAAATTATACTAGTCTCTTGATTCCATGAAAGTGGATCCCCTCCTGCATACTTCGGTATTTCCCTAATGTGATTGCTTATAAATATTGTGAGCATCGACTAACAAAATATTATTTGGAAAGTTTTTTGAGCCCTTTGGGCCATTTGTGACATCAATAATGATATTATTACTCTTTCCAAACCACATTTCCTTCCTCTCAAATTCTCTAATACATTTTTGCACCATCATTGCCTCGTCCTCTCAATGCATTTTTAACAAGATTTTTTTCTAACTATGAAATGCATGCTCATTATAGGAAATCTGAATAATAAATAAAATTAGAAGGAAAAATACCCACATTTCTACCAATTTCTTCCTCTGGGATTTTGATAAAACATTACAATCTGAACAAGATGTTTCAGATTTTTTTCAATGCTAGGTAAAAAATATTTTTAAAAATTCACTCAGGGTTTTGATAAATCTGGCTACCATTCATGGACTGCTTCAATGGTTAATTGAATCCACTGTCTTTAGTAGAAAAGCAATAGAGGTATTACCTAGCAGGTACAGTTGAATTCAGAAAATTAAATGCTAGCATTATTTAAGTCCACTGTAGGTGTTTCTTCTTCACAACATCATTTTAATAGATGTGTAAATGATAGCTATCATATATAAAGAGCTTATTTAGTGATATAACCTTCACATCAACCACAAGAGTAAGATATCATTATTCTCACAAAACAAGGGTCTGAAATCAATCATGCAGCTCATAGGTTGTAAATTGAAAATTTTAGGGGATTTGAACCCTGGCCTCCCTGCTTCCAAGAGTGTTTTTTCCACTACAGCCTCACCATGAATATCATAATCTGCTTAACTAGGCCCTGTGGTTGAGCACTTCAAATGCTGACTTCCCCTCCCTGCCTTTTAAACTAATGTCAATAATGTTGCAAGTAACATCTTGGTGTATAAAACTTTGTTTCTATGATTATTTCCCCCAAACAGAGCCTTCCAATTTAGATTATTATGTTAAAGGCAGAAACATTTTTCAGGCTATTTATACATATTGTGAATTGCTTGTCTCAGTGAGGTTGTCCAAATTATTAATTCAATCAGCAGAGCATGAGGCCTCCTGTCTCACTGCATCCTTTATAAAAATCTTAGTTAATTTAATAGAAGTAAAATGATTCTTTGTTACTAAGTTCTTTTAAAAATTTTATTGCTATAATTCAGTGTGTTTTAATACAACAATTCTCCATTCTGAAGAATGAACTTTATACAAGGGCTGGCTAGTGCTTGAACTAGAAATGGGAAGATGTGGGTGTGGTCATATGACCTTTTCTGTCTTTATTCACTCCGTAGTCATCCGGCTCTCATTCCAGGCCAGGCACCAAGCTAGTGTTGGGGACATAAAGATGAAAGTCTATCACTGACCTCAAAGAACTTGTGGACTAGCAAGAGAGACAGACACTTAAATAGACAATTATAGTACAGAGTGACCAGCACTGTGACCAAAGTAACAAGAGGAAGATGCTCTGGGACAGAGGAGGGCACCTAAGCCAGCTTCGTGAAGGTCTTGGAAGACTTTTTTGGAGATGCTGAGGCTTGAGCTTCATTGAAAGGAAACAGAAGTTAGCCAGCTTTTCCCTGAAATCCCCAACCGTAATTAATTGCTCCTTCATTCAATGTTCCTTTATTACAGAACTTATAATAGTGTATAGTACTTATTTGTTCCCATGTCTCTCATTCTCTCACTGGGCTGAACTTCTTGACGGGGAGTGACAATATCCTTATTTAGCCTAGTACGATTCCCAAAAAAGTAGTAGGAAGGCAATAAACATTTGTTGAATTATTTTGAAATTCCAGCCATGAAGCTATTTCATCCCGTACCTTCTTTCTGACATTTATGCAAATACGTGTGATTTTCCTTTTGATTGTAAAAATAATACTGCTCACTACTTGCCCATCAGAAAGGCTAAAAGGAAAGGACGGAAAATAGCAAGTGCTAGTGAAATGTATGGAGTAACAGGAATGTTCATATATTGCTGGAGGTACTGGGAATCGGTACAATCACTTTGGAAAACCATTGGCAGTATCTACTAAAGCTGAGTCTTATGCACCCCCTGACCCAGCAATTCCGCGGCTAGATGTACACTCAACACAAATGCAGGCATATGTTCACCAAGAGGCATCTTTTCGCAAAAGCGGCATTACTCATAACATCTCCAAACTTGAAAACACACAGACGTTCACCAACAGAATACATAAAACCTATTGTGGTATGATCACACACAGCAAGGAAAAAGAACCAACATTCAACAATATGAAGGAATTTAATAAAAATAACGTTAAGGGCAAAGAGCCAGATTTTTTTTTAAGTAACTACTGTGTGATTACTTTTATATGAAGTAAAAAAAAAAATAGGCAAAACTATCCTATCCTATTAGAAGTCAGGAAAGGTCAGTTAGTAACCAGGGTTAGTGACTGAAAGAGACCAGGAGAGGGAAGCTTCTGGCGATGCTGGAAAGGTTCTGTTTCTTGATCCGGGTGCTGGTTACCAATGTATATTCAATTTGTGCCTTTTTCTGTATGTATATTACACTTAAGTTTTTTTAAGTAACACATCTTATTTGAGAGAAAACAGGAAAATACAGATATGTTTTTAAAATTTTTAAATCACCCACAGTCCGACTATCTACAGATAACTACTGTTAAATTTTTGGATTATTTCCTTACAGTCTTTTTTGAAGCCAGTGTGCACACGCTCCCTCTTCCCTTTCCCTCCCGCCCTCCACATATTCACACAAACATATTTTGCTAAATTAGGTTTATTCACCTTTAGTTTTAGTTCTGCTTTTTTATCTTTACTTAAAGTTAATCCGCATCATCAAATATTCATTTTATAAACTACTGCAATGTATTCCTTTGAACATATGTGCTCTAATACATTTAATCAATTGCCCATTCTTGTATTTTTTATTATTATTTATTATTCAAAAACAATCTGTGCACGATATCACACTCTCACTCCTAGAAGAGGAGCTACTGGGTCACAAACATTCTCTAAGCCCTCCATTCGTTCTATATTTCCCTCCAGAAAGGTGGCACCTATTTACAGTCCCACCGGCAAGGTGGGAGGGCTCCTTGTATCCTAATCCAGCCCCATGTCATTAATTATTATTTCTATTTGTTTTTAAGATGGTGTTCCTTAAAACAGGACTAAGAGATCTGCCTCCGAGCACCGCAGCGGCTCTCTGCCCGGGCGCGCGGGCTGCAGACCAGACTCGGCCCGCAGTGCGGCCCCGCGCGCGCCCGGTCGCCGTGGCAACCGCAGAGCGCGGCTGCGCCCACAGACCAGCCTGCCTCTGAGGCGGAGAGGGATGCCGAGGCCCGGGCATGGAGCTGCCGGATCCGGTTCGCCAGCGGCTGGGGAACTTCAGCCGGACAGTGTTCAGCGACTCCAGCCGAACCGGGCCGGAGTACAACGAGGGTCCGGGTGAGTGGCCGAGGCCCGGCGCCGGGGGCGTGGCCCGCTGCGGGCCTGGCGCGGGCTTCGGAGCGGCCAGGTTTTGCCCGGACCTAAGATGGCGGTTTCACCTTCTGCTGGTTCTCCGCGGTGCGGAGAGTTCCTTGGAGGAGGGGCCAGGCCGGGGACTGAGGCTGGGGCGCCCCCGGGCTCAGACCCCGGGCCTGGTCTGATCGTGCTGCGGCCGCCTGGCCGGGTCATTGCAAGCGAGGCAGCAGGGGTCCAGTCTTTGCGCTGCGTGAGGCTCCGCGCTGCCTGGGCAGAGGCTCAATATAACAACATAAAAGCGGCCCCGGCAGCACCAGCAGGGCCTGCTCCCTCCGCGAAGGCCGACGTTGCCTTTCCTCTGCGGTGCCCGCCCTGGCTTTTCTGGCCAGGATGGGGCAAACTGTCTAAACAATCAGCTCCCCTTCCCACTCCCCCAACTCCCACACCAGTGAAATAGCTTTGCCTTTTCTCTTTGCCTAGCAGAACAGGTACGTTCTCCACAAGGCCGTTTTCCCGCAGAATGAAAAAAAAATCTTTTTTAATGAGTCATTTTAAACTGCTATCCACTCCAGAGTGGCAGCTGCCATTCTAAGCAGGGCCTTTAACAGAATTTGCCCCTTTCCCTGCCTATACCTTCTCCTCCCGTATATATAACTCTTCCTTTAAATCTGGTAACAAAACACCACTTTGAACATGATGACAAGTGATAACGCAGTTTCCTCCTTCTAAATCATGATGATAGCGTACTGTCAACCAAGACCATGTGGTTTTCATCATTGAAGTCTGCTGGAAAGTACATATCTTTTCCTCTGCTTGGTTTTAGGGATTTTTAAAAGGGGGCAGGGAAAAGCAAAGTCAGTTTCTGTAGTTGTCATCTTGATCACTTTCCTGTCCCCGAAATATAGATCTCTTTATGATTTAGGATGTACTGGCCGGCCCGGTGGCGCACTGCTACAGTGTGTCGCTTGGGAAGCGCGGCGGCGCTCCCGCCGAGGGTTCGGATCCCACATACAGACCGGTTCCCGCTCACTGGGTGAGCGAGGCGCGGGAGCAACACCGAGGGTTGCAATCCCGTTGCCGGTCCCCGGTCCAGTACGGGGGCAACACTGAGGGTTGCGATCCGTTGCCGGACATGGAAAAAGACAAAAAAAAAAAAAAAAAAAAAAAAAAAAGAAATAGAGATCTCTTTATGATTTAGGATGTGCAGAAAAAAACGTGAAGAATTAGGTGTCCATATTTCTGATTCTAAGACTGAGGCTTAACAGGCAGTAAAATCTGATAATTGCTCGTTGTCCTTCTGTGAAATAAATAAAATAAAATTTGATGATTCAAGGTATAGGGGATCAGCAGACTTTCTCTGAAAAATGCCATATAGTAAATATTTTAAACTTTGCAGGCCACATGGTCTCTGCAGCAGCCATAGAGAATAGTAATTGGATAGGTATGGCTGTGTTCCATTAAAACTTTATCTATGGACACCGAAATTTGAATTTCATATGGTTTTCACTTGTCACAAAACATTAATCTTTGACTTCTTCCCCCCAACCATTTAAGATGTGAAAAAACATTTTTAACTCACTGTACAGAAACAGGCAGCTGGCCAGTAGTTTGTCTACCCCTGATTTATGTTATATAATGTTTTAATTTGAATTCCATTTATAGAATTCAGCTTGAACTTTTGCAGAATTTAGTAAACTCATGTCTTGTGCTTTCAGCTCAATTTACATATTAACTTGATTCTCAATTGCATGATTATAAGTTTGAGCTGTTGAAATATGGACATAGCATAACTTTTAAAATGTTCATGTGCAAAATTTCTAACGTAAAAGCTTTTTTGCAAAATTTTCAAAATTTACAGTTTCCGCTCCAAAGGCACTAAAATTTTCAGCTTAACCAATTTATCATTGTTTTCCCACCTTTTCTTCTTTGTGGATCTGAAATAGGTTTGATTATTTGTACTGTAATTACAAGTTTATACCATGTCCACAGCTGACCAAGAATTGTACTGTTGTTATGGAAAAAACCCTAGGCTGGTGAATTGTCTTCAGATTTAACAGATTTTAAGAATTTATTCCTTTATCAGTGGTAATTTAATAAATAGGTGCAAGTAAAAGTAGATCATAATAAATAGGCATATTCTTGTAGCTAAAGGAAACCACTCGCTGTTAGAGACCGTGATTATTTCTTACATTAAAAATTTACTAAATGATAGATAAAAAAAAGTGGAGAAAAATAAAAAATGATCTTTTTAAGAAATTTGTTTATTTTAACTTGCACTGTGCTGATCCCATTATAAGAAATTTATTTTAGAGCCTTTGTAAAATCTTACATTTACAATTGTTTTCAAAATACAGTTATGTGCTGCATAACAACTTTTTGGTCACTGCGTATACAATGATGGTCCCATAAGATTATAATGGAGCTGAAAAATCCTTACCAAGCAGTGATATAATGTTATAGGGTATCATAGAACAGTGCATTACTCACATGTCTGTGGTAATGCTGGTAAAAACAAACTTACTGCCAGTCATATAAAAGTCTAGCACATACAGTTATGTACAGTACATAATACCTGATAAAGATAATAAACGACTATGTTGCTGATTTATGTATTTACTGTACTATAGTTTTTATTGTTATTTTAGAGTATACTCCTTCTACTTATAAAAAAAAAAAAGAAACTGTAAAACAGCCTCAGGCAGGTGCTTCAAGAGGTGTTCTAGAAGAAGGCATTGTTATCATAGGAAATGTCACCTCCATTCGTGTTATTGCCCCTGAAGACCTTCCAGTGGGACGAGATATATAGGTAGAAGACAATGATATTAATGATCCTGACCTTGTGTAGACCTAGGCTATTGTGTGTTTGTGTCTTAGTTTTTAACAAAAAAATTTTAGAAATAAAAAAAAAAAGAAATTTTAAAAATAGGAAGATGCTTATTGAATAAAGATACAAAGATAAAAATATTTTTGTATGGCTGTACAGTGTGTTTGTGTTTTAAGCTAAGTGTTATTACAGAAGTCAAAAAGTTAAAAAATTAAAGAGTTTGTAAAGTTAAGTTATAGTAAGGTAAGCTTACTTTATTATTGAAGAAAAAATATTTTTTAATAAATTTAATGTAGCCTAAGTGTACAGTGTTTATAAAGTCTACAGTAGTGTGCAGTAGTGTCCTAGCTTTCACATTAACTCACCACTCATTCACTGACTTACCCGGAGCAACTTCAGGTCCTGCAAGTTCCATTTATAGTAAGTACCCTATACTCACTAGCATATCGTTTTTTATCTTTTATGCTGTATTTTTATTGTGCCTTCTCTATGTTTAGATACACAAACACCATTGTGTTATAGTTGCCTGTGCTACTCAGTACAGTAACATGCTGTACAAGTTTGTAGCCTAGGAGCAATAGACTATACCCTATAGCCTAGGTGTGTAGTAGGCTATACCATCTAGGTCTGTGTAAGTACACCCTATGATGCTCACACAATGACGAGATCGCCTAATGACACATTTCTCAGTACATATACCTGTCATTAAGTGATGCATAACTGTATGTATCTGCTCTTAAGGTTTTAGTCAAATTTAAGATGTTTTTGGTAAAAATTTGATTTTAAAAATCAAATTTTTAATTTAGGACTCTTCTCCCTCACATAAAAGCAAAAGGTATTATGTAGTCAACCTTAGAATAATGGAACTCATGTATCACAAATGGTTACACTGGTAATGTCCTTATGACAGTATGTTTCATTAATTCATTCTTTCTGTTTATGTGTATTTGGTATTCACTGTCATGTAAAGCAAGATGTAGGTTATATGATGGTCTCAAATTTGGGTAGGACATGGTCTGTGCTTACCATGAGACTTGATATAAGTAGAAGTAATATTTGTTGAGTGCCTACTAAGCATGCCAAGCATGGTTCTAGAGTGACATAATTATATTATCTCTAATCCTCACAAGTAGCCTCGGAGGTAGTTTTAATGTTACCATTTTACAGATGAAGAAATTGAGGCACAAAGAGGTTAAATAATTTATCCGAAGTCTGGCATCCAGGGTGGTGGGAGTTTGGGAGTTCTGAGTTTACTTGGACTCTAACGCCTGTGATCTCTTCAGTATACCAAAGTGTGTCTCAGGTGAGAGGAGTGTGGTTCTTTGTTAACACTTCTTATACAAAGTCTAAAGTGATAAGTACCAAGAGGAGAAAGAGATTTCTGCTGAGGTTAGGGAATGTGATGAAGGAAGGATTTATGGAAAAGGTGGCATTGAACTGAGCATTAAAGAATGGGTGGGATTTTGGTATGCTGAAGGAAGCATATATTTAATTATGTCTGATTATAATTTGGGGAGATTAGTTTTTGTATGAGCTTAGTTTATATGTGAAAGATTCGTCTTTATGTATTTTATGTGTTCATTTTAAAGACTTTACATAGAACTCTACAAAGGAGGCAGTGATCATTATTATCTGTTCAATAGGACTTATATTAATATTCCACATTTAATCTTTACCAGTATTGTGCAAAAAAGTCAGCAAATTGTAATGACAAAATGATAAAGTAATTGAAAAATATGAAATGTACTCCCAAGTAGCCAATATTTGAACTAAATGGTAAGAGGAGAATATTCCTTTTACTGTCAATGATTATGAATAGACTTAAAGTTTGGAGTTTTATTGTGCCAATACTATAGTTATTCTAAGGAACAAAAGGATTTATAGGGCATAGACCAGAATTAAGAGTTTGTTTCTTTTCTTTCTATTTCTGTAGATAATGAAATGGTCTCCAGTTTGGCATTGCAGATGTCACTTTATTTTAACACTTACTTTTTTCCACTTTGGTGGGTGAGCTGCATTATGATGCTTCAGATAAAGGTAAGATTATGCTTTAATATTTCTGCTGAGCCCCCTTGTGCCCATCCATGACATTGTTACATTATCAATAAAATTAAAGTTCCTAATATTTTTTTTCTATCCCAGGTCAGTATTACTATACGTGAGATTTTACAAACTTTTTTTTTTAGTATTCAATCTTGCCTGATTACTACAAATTCATCGTGATCACTGTTATCATCCTAATAACCTTAATTGAAGCCATCCGGTTATATCTGGGCTACATGGGTAACCTACAGGAGAAGGTAGGCTCTTTCTGTCTTTCTCTTAGTGCGACACATAAGCACAGTAAGGTTTTCATAGCAAGTGAAAGGCAGTGACGTATGGTAGAAAGAGTTTACGCCTGGATCCAACTTTACCACTTCTGCCACTGAGGTCCATTTGCTTAACCTCTTGAGTCCTGGTTGCCTTATATATGAGATGGGGAAAATAATATTTACTTCACAGGTTTGTTGGGATTAAATGAAATGATATATATGAAGTACTTGAACATAGTAGGCATTTAAGAATTGGTAGCTTTCCCTCTTCTCGTCGGTCTTGAAAATACTTGATCAGTTAAATCCTGAATAAGAAAATGAGGGGAAATTATAAGCTCATTTCCTATACCAGGACCATGTTTTCTGAATCATCATGCTGCCTGTATTAGTCCCGTTTGTGTTGCTTAATACACAGTACACGTAACTGGGTGATTTATAAGAAAATGAAATTTTTGCTTACAGTTTCTGAGGCTGGGAAGTCCAAAGTCCATCTGGTGGTGGTGACAGTGACCCAGGGGTCTCACATTGCAAGACTGTGGAAGCAGAGAGAGAGAAAAACAGACTCTCCTCTTCTTTTAAAGCCCCCAGAACCACCCCTCCGACCACCATTTTTAATCTACTCACTACAGCACAGGCCTACAATCCAATCATCTCCTCAAGTCTCCACCTTTCAATTACCATAATAGGATTTCCCACCCTCTTAACAGTCACAGTGGAGGCTAAGTTTCTAATACATAAAACTTGGGAGACACAACTCAAGCCTCAGTGAGTTTTGAGGGGGACATAATTCAATCCACTACACTGCGTAAGCATTTATAGTTACCAGAGTGTAGGGTTAATGCTTAAAGATTTATGTGGTTTTCTAGGCCCTTCACAATGAGGCCCCAACCAGCCTATCTTACTGTATTTCTTGCTGTTGCCTAACCCAACCATCCGTTCCAGGCTGAGGTGTTGATTCCCAGTCTTGCTTGTTTCATGTGTTTGCTTGCTTACCTTCTTGCCTCTTCCTCTTTCTACACAACTGTAAAAGCCTGTGTCCTTGACATCTGTTTCACTCTCTTATTTCTTGTGGCATTTAGTCTATACCTCTAAATTTTGCTTTTAATTATTCACTAAAGTGTTGTATTCTAGGATTATTTCACATAAGTTAGTATTCTCATCAACACTATAAATTCTCAGAGGACAAGGACCATGTCATATTCCTTTTGAATTACTCACAGAGCCCATAATGTAGGTTCTTAGTAGTTCTAAGTACTTATCTTAAACAAGATACTGTATTTTACTGATCTTATTACTCTTGATGTGTGTCATTGCAGGTTCCTGAGTTGGCTGGCTTTTGGCTTTTGAGCCTTCTATTGCAGTTACCTTTAATTCTTTTCTTGCTCTTTAATGAAGGGCTAACGAATCTGCCCTTGGAAAAGGCGGTACATATCATCTTCACTCTCTTCCTTACTTTCCAAGTTGTTGCAGCATTTCTTACTTTGAGGAGAATGGTCAATCAGTTGGCAACTCGTTTCCACCTCCAAGACTTTGACCGGCTTTCTGCAAATAGAGAAGATGCGAGAAGGGTGAGGTCATGTATAGAAGAGATTTGACCCAGTGCTGTTTAGTGAAAATCTGAAAGATCATTCTAGAAGACAGCAAGAGTTAGGAACACATCATAGATCCAGCATGTGAAAAGGGACAAAGCAAGTATTTTGAATTTTGTACTATCTAGCTCTGAAATTCCGAAGTTGGGGGCAATGATAAGACTTTGTATAGTACGTAAAAGCACTACATGTGAACCCTAGAACCTAGATATTGTCTACTTGATGCCAAATTTCTTAATTTTTTTGATGTTGTTGACTTTTTGAGGTGTATAGAAATCTATTACTGGTTGTAGTTTACCAGCTTTACTGTAATATTTCTAGTTATGGTCTGTAACTAGAAATGTGTACATTTTCCATAAACTCACTGGTTATCCGTATCTTGGCTGATCAATATCTAACTGTGTTTCTTGAAGCACATGGAAATGCCTAACAATATTCTTGTGTATTAGACTATATTTATAAACCAAGAGACCAAATTTTCATGCCTGCTAGGGTCAAATTCTAACCTCAGTCTTTATTATACTGAGGTTAAGAAGAAAACAGGTGGATTATCATGATATTTAGGAATATTTTTGTTATAAAATTGTAACTTTCATAAGGCCATTTTCAGTATTTGTGTTGGTGGTGGGGTGCAAATGTTTTTACAATAAATTATAAAATATTAATGTTGAAGTGTCAGCAATAAATCATTCCTGTCTTGTGCAGTTTTTTGGGCTATAAGTATTTTTATTACAAAGTTGCAAGGGAAGGAATGTGGGAAAATAGCCTAAATGATTCATTTTCAAGAATAGCTTAACAACGGTTGCTTGACTAACTTATGGTGTGATAGTGCCTGAAAGTGCACTTTCCCAAAGGTGACTTCTCAAGGTGGTGGCTGGTCACCTTGTTCTTTTTACTTCCTGGTTCTTCTTCCTCCTCAGGACTTCTGGTGGGCCTTTTTTGCAGGCTTGTACTGAGCCCACCCCTTTACACCAGAGGGAAGGGGACAACAAATGCCTTACAAGGAAGTAATAAAACTTAGACGACATTTGAGAAGATTGTGCACTCCATAGTACTCAGCCAATGAGAAAGAAGGGGAGGAAGTTGCGCACTAGAGAATAAATTGCAGGATGTAATGTAATTGCAGGCATGCCTGTCCCGTTCACAGACACCTGGACCTTGCAAGGCTGTTATTAAAGTTTTGCATCGCTGTACCTTGGGTCTCCGTACCCATCCTTTGGCATTGGACAGGTGAGGGCATTTCTCACAAGGAAGGAGAAAAAAAGAAATATTAAAGAGTCTTCTATGCAGCATGCATTGTAGAAGACACATTAAATTAACCCTTGTGATCTCATCTTCTAGATCATTGTTCACTGAAGAACTGCTGCATACCCATTAAATTCACGAGGCTGAATTTGAAAACCAGGGTGCCTACTAATACAGTGAGAGCTAAGATGGCCAAAGGGACTGTATTTTGAATTTGAAATTCAAAATAGAACTCTGTTTGAATAGTTTCCTAAAACTTAAATTTGTTTGCATTTGTTTCCCAGATAAGAATAGGTAGCTGATTCTGTAAGAAAATATAAGAAAATTAAATCTACAAAGCAGATAAATTAACAGGATGACTGAAAAAAACTTTTCTATTACAAGATTGTTTCCAGAGTTTTATTTTAAGTAGCAGATCTGCTGGTACATTTAAATTTTAATTTAGGATTAAAAGATTAATAACTAAAATGTTAGTCATAATAATAAAAATTTTTTTTAAGATTGAAAATTTTGAGAAAATTGATTTAAAATTTTCAAGTAATTTTTCTGTAATAAGCATATTGTTTAAAATGCAGATATAGTAAGGGTGGGAAAAAAGAAACTAAGAAAGTAAATCAATACCATGATCAAATCATTTGTTTGTTTTCATCTAAACAATAAAACTATGATTTTTGCATTAGTTTGAACCAATATTTTCAATTGGAATATACCTGGTTCCCTGTGTAAGTACAAGTATATGAAAATTGAGGTAGAGAAGATATTTACATGTCAGCACATTTGTGGTTTAGGCAGTCTTTAATTCTATTTGAATATGTTTCTCTTGGGCCGAGCCCGTGGCGCACTCAGGAAAGTGCGGCGCTGGGAGCGCAGCGGCACTCCTGCCGCGCATTCGGATCCTATATAGGGATGACCGGTGTGCTCACGGCACTCACTGGCTGAGCACGGTGTGGCCGCTCTCGAAAAGGACAAAAAATATATATATCTATGTTTCTCCATCCTGATTTCTGTTATATCTTCTCTCCAGGGGTTCACAACACTGTTCTGAAAATTTCTAGTTAAGATGTTGAGATTTCTAGTTAAGATTTTGTCATTCACACATTTTTTTTTCTAGAGGCTTTTGCTCATCAGAGACAAAGTAGATTTGAATTACTGTAAGTCAAAATGATTTTAAAATATTAAAATTTATTAATTCAACATATGTTTGAATGCCTAGTGTATGCAAGCAATAGAGTTCATAAGCAAGATGTGCTTCCAATTCTCAGGAGTGTGATGTGGGAAGAAAAACATTTGCACAACAACCTTAAGACAAGTAGGAAAGTGTAACTTCATCAGGGAGGTGCATTGAATGACTTTCTACCTGACAGGTGCCTGACAGATAGCAGACCCCTGGCTTCCAGTGTACCTCCCCTCTGCATTCCTAGCACTTAAATGTCCGGGATTTGCACATTAACCCTTGATGAACATTTAACATTCGCCAAGCTCCACATTGTCTGAGGAGGGGTGGGGTGATTGGTATTCAGGTTAAATGCAAACACACTAACTCTCACTCGCCTGTACAAACAAGAAGTTTACTGTCTGGTGGGAAAATCAGATAAGTAAATCAGTGATAGCACCGTGGTGGATCACTGTGGGGTTAGAGAGAAGGGACATCTAAAAGAGATGAGGAATCTGGAAAGCCTTCCTTGGAAAGTGACACTCGAGACTGGAAGAATGAATGGTTATTAAGTACTAAGTTCAGTATTAATAGACAGAAATAACAGTGACTATGAGTACTGCTTCAGGTATATAAGTAGTTTGGTGACACTGGTAGAAAGGGTGTGTGAGAAGAAATGGCACAGAATAAGGTAGGGAAGCTTGGAATGTGCTAGTAAACTAAACTAAAGATTTAGGTATTCTGAATAGTTTAAACAGTGGAGTATCGCAAACAGATTTAGGTTTCAGGGAGATTTCTCTGAAGACAGTGTGGAAAATGGATCGAAAGGGCTGGACTAGAGATAGAGAAACCAATAGAAACTTGATGAAGTAACAGGAGAGAACAAGCAGGCCTGGATAAAGTCAGTGGCAGTAAAATAAACTTGAATAGAACCTATTAAAGTTTTAAAAAATAATCTTATATTTTAAAATGGGCATCCAGAGTTTTTTTCCTAATTCATCCCTTTAGGGATGACCCATAATGGTAAACAAAACAACATACTGTCTTGTTGTCTCCCCCACCTCCAGTTATTAGATTGTTATTAGACTAAAGTAGAGCTCTATCTGAAATAGTCTTTTATAAGTTTTATTTGACATATCCTACTTAAATGGTTATTTGAATCACTTAAGATTATAGTTTTTAAGAATTTAAATAGAATCACAAGATTTTTGACAGTAACGAAAAATTATCTTTAATTCTGCCACCCTAAAATAACAAGTATTAGCAAACGTGTTTCCTTGAAGTTATTCCTTTGTAAATGCTTTTTTAAAAACATAGTTGTGACCTTAGGCACTTAAAGTTTTGCACCCTGCTTTTCTGAAAACATTACAAGTATTTACCGATGTTTCTACATAGTCACATAACCATCACCTTAAATGACTGCACATTATTCCATCAAGTAGATGGACCGTAATCTATTTAACATCTCTCCTAGTTTTGGGTTATTTGTGTTGTTTTCTTCTTTTGCTTTTATATATAACATTGTAATGAACATCGCATACATATACTTTTTCTATATCTTAGATGATTCTTTTTAATTAATAAGCCAGATTCTCAGAAGTGGAATTGTTGGGTCATACGGTATGAACATTTTTAAGGGTTCTTGATGCATATTAGCAAATTATTTTATCCACTTTCTGCTATTCACCACCCACAATTCTAAAAATAGTACAAAGAAATTTTGACAAGGACAGACCTATGGACTTTAGTTACCCATTTGTCTCTGTGTTTCTGAGTAGCTACCACAGGAACACTGAGTCTTCTGAGGAGGAAAAAGTCTAAAAGCTGTGAAAGGAGAAGTGCAAAGAATAAAAAAAAAAAAGATTTTTGAATTAAGGGAAAACTGATAAGGGACAGGAAAAGGATTAGGCAAGCTGGTCACAGTCAGCAACAGACAGTGAGATGTGACACAATAAAAACTGGGTCATTGAGTTGGGACAGCCCTAGGACATAAAAAGACTGAAATGAAGTAAAGCTCTGTATTACTTTGTTCTTGAATATTGAATTTTTTCAGAAGCATGGAGCATGAAATATTATAGTGATAAGCCAAGATTGGAAACATAGCCAAGAAAAAGAGGTCTTTAAGGGATTGTTTAAAATGTGCTGAAGGAATAATTTGGTTTGGTCTTAAAGGCTCAAAAAGTAAATTGACATAAAGCTTTTGCATAGCAAAATAGGCATGGAGGCAGAAAACAATGAGTCAAACAGAATAGTTTACTCTGTAAATTTGTTAGCATGTAAAATGTTAGATTTTGGTCAAAGAAAAGGTTTATCAGAAGACTTAAATGCTGTATTTTATAAGTGCAACTAACACTAATTTGTTATGAGTATATATCTTCATTCTAGTTCTAAGAAACTGTTAATTTGAGAGTTTTAAGTCATTAAAAAACAAAACTAAATACTTAACTGGGCTATTGTAAGACCATTCTAAAAATCTTCCCCCCGTTTAAGCATTAAAAAATATTCAAGCCCTAGAAAAATGTGTTTAAATACAAGTTTAACCACATGTTTAAATTTATCCTGATGCTTACATAGATGTGCATCTTTCTGAAATAACACTAGACATCAGACTTTTTAATAAAAGTCAAGAAAGGATAGAACTCCTAAGAACAAGATACAAGCCAGAGGAACAGCATGGAACATATATTCTATGAAAAAACAAAGACATTTGGAAATTTATCTTATCAACATGCTTAGGCTCAACAAGTTCCACGCTGAACATCCTTGTCTGGAAAGGGCTTTCTAACCTAGAGAGGTATACAACCACAATGTAAATATCTCAGCTGTTTGTCCTTCATTGTTCCACAGACCTAAGTGTTTAGCACTCATCTGCATTAAAAATGTAGACTTTTAAAAACAATAATCAAGCAAGAATGGCCTTGTCTTTAATTTTTCAGAACTCTAATAGCACTATTTTTGGCTGATAGGAAAGTGGTGTTATCGATTCATCTTTAAATGTTTTTAGTTCCTGATCTTGAGTTATTTATATTCTAATTGAAAACACATTGGAGTCACTGCTCATTATCCTAGTCTAAAAGAGAAGAATATTTGATATTCCAGTTATATGTGCATATAATAATTATTTTATAAATGCTTGATTCATTAGTGCCTAGAAGGACTAAGAGAGAATGGAAGTTTAGGACTTTGCTTTGATAGCATACCTAAAAAGAATGAGAGCTTATTAGCAGTCAAAATGTTTGCTATTCTAAAAACGATTGCTCCCTATGGTCAATAAACCCTTGCTAAGGAAGGCTGTTGATTGTTCAGTAATTTACAAAGCAGAACAGCAAAAGATATGCTTTATATTTTTAGTATGCTATGATTTTGCTCTGCAAGGTAAACTTAGCTTCAACAGTATGTCATCCACTTTGCTTTGACTCTCCAGGACTTAGAAGATAGAGAGAATTGAGTCCTTGCTCTTCCAGCCAAGGTCTAGCAGAGGAGACAAATTTAAGGTGACCATAGTGCCTTATGATAGATAGTCTTGTAATAGAGCTATGTAAAAGATGAAAATTAGTGAGGAATTCTATCTAGGGGGCAGGATAGTCTTTCAGACAGATGGACCAGGATGGGCAAAGGTACAGACATTTGAAAATATAAGGCCTGAAGAAAACCAGTAGTTTGGTGTCACTAAAATATGAGCTTTGTAGAGGAGGAGGGGTTGAGATGTGCTAAAAAAACTGTCATGAGGATGTCATCAGTTCTTTTATGTAATATATTATGATAGTTTGAACTTTTTGCTGTAGGTAATGAATGGTATATCTATATTTAAACAGTTATCAGAAGGCATTGTTGCCATATTTGAAAATGATAGAAAGCTGAGAGCAAAAGCTAATTTGATAGATGGTACAATTACATTTCAAAAGAATCTCATAACAGGCTGAAATACTAGAGCCAAATACATTTTATACACACACACACACGTGCATGTGCATGCACACACATCCTCCTCCAACACGTACTTTTCAGAAAGTCAGTTCACTAGTATATAATTCTGTGCTGGTTTTTTTTTTTAATTTTTATTTTGTCAATATACAATGTATATGATTATTATGGCCCATCACGTGCATGTGCATGCGCACACATCCTCCTCCAACACGTACTTTTCAGAAAGTCAGTTCACTAGTATATAATTCTGTGCTGTTTTTAAAGGAAAAATATCTGGGTGATCTTAGGTGGTGACGAGCATGTATTAATAGAGGTATAACAACAAGATCATGGAGGGTAGCAATCTCATTGTACTCTTCCATGCTGTAGCAGTAAATGTCTCCTCAGCTTAACAGTATCATTCCTACAGTTGTACTTATTGAGAAATCTAAATCTAAATCTAATTATGATACTGCTTTCCTTAGAATTTGTCATGACTCTCATTTTATGCAGGATGACACTCAAACAGCTTAGTGTGGCATATGAGGTCTCTTTCCACCTGCCTGGCTTCACCTTGCTGTTCCCCACACCTCAGTCCTACATCTGCATTTCCTCCGGTGCAACATTCTGGGTTTCGTCTACAGACCTTTCCCATCCATACTGCTCTCTCTGCGTGAAGTAATCATCTTATCCACGTCCAAAACTCTGCTTATTTTTTAATGCCTGGCTCAACTGTTGTATCACCTGTGGAAATTTCCCATCATCCCCTACTTCCAAGTAAACTCATACTCTTTGTATCTCTGCCGAACATATTACTGCGTCTAAAACAATTTGTTATAAATATTTTTATATAAAGGGGTCTTCAAAAAGTTCATGGAAAACTTTGTATTATCTTTTGATTCCATTTTACCACAAATTTTTTGAGGTACCCTTGTATTAGACTCCTGCTACTACGGAGGAAGGAGAGTCAATGTAGCACAGTGATTAAAAGCATTGGCTTTGGAGGCAGATAGACCTATGTTCAAATCCTTGCTCTGTTTATCAGCTTTAATTTACCTTAAGTCAAGGTAATTTAACTTACCTTATCCTTAATTTCCTCAGCAGATCTGCACCCCAGTCATCAAAGGACTAACTCAGGGGAGACTGGCCAAGAATATAGAATTGCATGGGGTGCAGTTTGATGAAAAGACTCAGGCCCAGACCAGACTCTCAGATCTCTCAAGAGCAGAAGTACCTATGAAGTCAACCATTAAAACCTGAGCTGCACAAAATGCCTTACTTAGGGAATCAGCAGCAAAGCAGCAATCTAGCTCAACCACACAGCTCAAGTACTGGTTCTCACAGGAAGTTCCCCCATTTTAGAAGTAAGCAAAGGAAAACAAACTAGTTCCAGCACAAAGTTTAAATGGTGGGAACAGCAAATAATCCAACACAAAACCGAAAGAAAAGACAAGTACCCACAACCAGAGACAAAGTTTCATATTAACTAGTAAAGGTCTCATTTCACCCAAGAGCACCTATAACACATAGAAGGACTGGAAGTCCCCTGGGATACCAAGCCAGAAAGTGGGGAGGGCTGGGGGCCTCAGCAATGTCCTCCAACACCTGCAACCAATCCTGAGGGTGGGGGATGAGGGCCTCAGCCACATACCCCCAACACGTGCAGCCAGCCCAGCAGCGACCACCGAGCTGCCACAGGAAGCACCCTGGGCTCTCCTAAGCCAGGGTGCTGGGGGACCTTGGGCCTTGGCCATGCACCCCTGAAACCTGCAGCCAGCCCAGCAGTGACCACCGAGCCACAGCAGGAAGCACCAGGGCTCTCCTGAGCTGGGATAGTGGGAGGCCTTGGGCTTTGGCCATGGCCCCCCAACATCTGCAGCCAGCCCAGTGGTGACACTGAGCTGCTGCAGGAAGTGCCCTGGGCTCTCCCGAGCCAGGGTGGTTGGGGGCAGAGGGACTCAGCCACACACCCCCAACACATAAAACCAGCCCAGTGATGACCACCAAGCTGCCACAGGAAGTGCCCTGAGCTCTCCAAAGCAGGGGCGGTGGCGGGCCTTGGGCCTGGCCACATCCCCCTTGACACATGCAGCTAGCCCAGTGACAACCACCAAGCTGCAGCAAGAAAGGCCCCAAGTTCGTGAGCTGGGATAGTGGGGGGTGAGGGCTTTTCCACATCTCCCTGACATCTGTACCCAGCCCAGGAATGACGAAGCCACCACTGGAAGCACCCCAGTCTCCCCTATGGAAATGAGGGGGGGTGCCGCAGGCCTCAATCCCACCCCTCCTCCTCCCTCCTTTTTCCATCCCATTTCCTTCCCCTTTCCCCTCTCCCCCTCCCTCCCAACTGCTCCACAACAACATCCTAGAATGTAAAAAATAATATTAATAAAATTTCATTTTCTTTAAAAATAAATAAATAAAATGGGTGCTAACAGGACTTTGCAAGAATTAAATGAAATAAACATGGCATAGTAAACACTTATGAATGGTATATATTCTTATTACAATTTTATATTCTGAAATTTCTGGGCAGTTTAATTCCTTCTAAGTCTTTAAACACACTTTGTTGCTTTATGGGCCTGGGAACTTGGCCTTCAGTCTTGATTAGGCAAGGGTTTTGATTATCTCCATCTCAACTGATAAAGACTTACTTATAATGTATAATAGTAGCTATATCTGGTCTGAGTACCCTGGGCATAGGGCACAGGCATAAGGTTTGCCCTTCCTGAGGGGCCAGGTCCACTTGGGAGATCAAGTTATAACTGCAGAGGTTCCTTGGAAAGCAAAGCTTCAATAGAAGGAAATTGGGTATTGGTAAAAGGATGTTCTTAACAAGCTAATATATACCCATTAGGGACATTTCCATCTAGAATAGATCACATCCAAGTCGTCCTGCCCTTTCTCTTCAGAGTGATGATCTTGGAGTTGTAAAGGTCTTTAGAAGTAATTGTTGATAGAGGAAGGAGAGTTAGATACAATGATTGTTTCAGGAGGCAAGCTAATTACTTTGGTGTTGTCTACATGGGTTTAACACAGTTTGGTTCTTGGCTTTTCCATCCAGAAAATCAATTTTGGTAGTATATCATAAACTCAAAAGGAGTGATCACAGTAACCAAACTCATAAAAGACCGATGTACAAACCAAGTACACATTTATTAATTTATAATGTGAAGTACAACTGCCAATATATATGCTTCCTCTAGGAAGTCTATTTTTTTTTTTCCCTTTTTGTCTTTTTCCGTGTCCGGCAACGGATCGCAACCCTCAGTGTTGTGCCCGTACTGGACCGGGACTGGCAACGGGATCGCAACCCTCGGTGTTGCTCCCGCACCTCGCTCAGCCAGTGAGCGGGAACTGGTCTGTATGTGGGATCCGAACCCTCGGCGGGAGCACCACCGCGCTCTCAAGCAGCGCACTGTAGCAGTGCGCCACCGGGCCGGCCCTAGGAAGTCTATTTTAAAAGCCAAATCATCATTAAAGTTGCTTGGTAATCATGTGATCAAAGAAAGGGATGTTCATGTCACCTAGCTATGATAACCTGAGGCAGTCATCTCTACTCTAGACATGTGTCTGCTGAGAAACTGAATAACTGAACTCACACTGATCAGGGTTCCATTTCCCCAAGACTGGCGAGATGCTACAAGAAAAGTCAGGCAGGCTAGAAATGTCATGGTGTGTGCAGGGACTCCCAAGCAGTGTGTGTGATGCTCAGGACAAGTTGAGAGGAAGAGGTAGGCAAGGCCAGATCATGGGATGTGGAGACTGGTAAGAGTGATGAGGGTAGGCAAAGAATAATTAAGTGGTATCGAGACCACTGAGGGGGGAGGCCATGAGTGTGTGCTGCATTTTCAACCTATGCAATTGGATCATTTTCTATAGCTATCTGGGTCCCCTTGGACAGAGGTAGATGTTTAAGTTGATCCAATGTTGGGAGTATATGAGGCAAATGCAGTGGAAGAACAACACTCCAGAGATTTTCAGGTGCTGTTAAGAGCACCACAAAGGAATGAACCATGGGATGTGTACAAGATAGAAGGATAAGTGAAACCATGAAGGGTAATCAGCTGAAAGGGTGGTACAGAGGTCTTGATGAAGTAGAAGGCAAGTTTGATTATCTGTCTCCCCTACAGGTTGCTAAGTGTCTTTAAGACAGGGGCCAGGTCTTATTCACAGTATCCCCAGTGTGTAAGATATTGCCTATTATGCACTTAATAATGTTGACATTGAAAGCATTTAATGATGACTGAATGCACGGATGAAGGGATAAGCAAGCTGTTAGAATTCAGAGCTCCTGCCTCCTATTCTTAACACACAGTAGTTTCTTTAATAGATAAATTCCCTATAACACAGAAATGCCACATTTACTCATATCTGAATCTTTGTGGCATAAAAAATAATTTTAATTTTGTCACCAATAACCAGTCTTATACTAAGAACTAAATGTTCAAATTTGGCTGTACTCCCAATACTAATACAAATACCAGCCACCGTTTAATTGAACGCCTGCTATGTACCTCACGTTGTGCTAGGGCTTTATCAATACCCCATCTAATTCTCATGACAACTCTGTAAAGCAGGTATTATTCCCATTTTACAGAGGCTAAAACTGGGACTAAGGAGTGGTTAAGGAACTTGCTCATGGCCACACAACAAGTAAACAGAAGACAGGATATAAACCCAACCCTGTGTGGCTCTAAAGACCATGCTTGTTCACTATGCAGTGCTCCCTCTACCCAAACACATGCTCCAAAGATGTATTTAGGTTGGTTTAGACCTGTCCAATCCAGAAGCCAAAGGAGGAACACTGACACTATTTCTCAGCTGTGAACTCCTAGACCTCTAGGGGTCAAAGAAAGTGGTAAAAAAGCATCCACAAGCTGTTGTTGTTTTTAAAAAAGAAAATCTAATAATATTTGGATGTTTACCTACAAAAAGTCTGAGCAAGCAAACTAAAAAGTCCAGGATTTTTGCTTCTGGTTAGAACTACACTAACTCAAAGCATTGTCCTCAGTTATTTCATGTGGATCAAAGTTGATGGCAATTAAAGAGATGTGTATTTGATTAATTATTTTTAATGGGAAAATGCTTTGGTAGACTAATTAAAAGGACTGCCATTTGCTGAAGTATGTCCTTGTGAAATGCTAAGTGTTTTCATGTGCTCTCTTATTTACTCCTCCGAGGTATTATAATAACTGTATTATTATTATATTAATATTATATTATAATACCATTTTCCATTTTGAAAATGAGAAAACTGAGTATCATGAAGGTCTAATGTTAACCAAGGTCACGTAGCTGGTAATTGGCAGAACTTGGATTCAAATTGACGTATGTCCAAAGCTTTCCCACAAAGTTTATTCTACAGATTAATTGAGGTCCTATTGCTTGGCAGGCATGGGATATTCTATTCTTGCACTCAAGTATAGTAGTTGCACTTACAGTATAGTAATACCTTTCAAAATTTGGGATGTAAGAGAATAAATACCCTGCAGGAGGTACTCTGGGCCCCACTGGACCAGATTCTGTTCCATTTCAAGTAGCCAAGGGGTCCAGAGCATGAGCCCACTGTTGGTGGCAGGAAGCAGCTGGGCTTTTAGAGGAACTTGGCATGCATACCCTCTTTCTTGCCCCACCTCCCTCCTCCCTTGGAATAAAACTAAAAGCTAGTTTTTATAAAGCAAAATTCCTGCAAATGCAAATTAATGAAGTACAAACTGAGAGCTCATACCGAGGAGACAAAGAAGAAAAATGATCAGTCATGTAGGGTGGTCAGAAAAGGATTCTGAGGGAGACAATTTACATAACTGCTGGATCTATGCCAGTTAAGGTGCCCACATACTTTTCTGTTTCTCTAGTAAAGGGCCTGGTTACTAAAATTTAAAAAATAAGAAAAACTTTGCCACAACCTATCACTTCTTGAATCCTTTACAGCCCTATGAATCTATGACTCGAAGTGTTGCTAAATGATAATCTTCAAAATATGAGAAGTTGCCAGATCTTCCTCAGTGTTTATAATAAGGTTTTTAAAAATATCAGACTTAAATATTTTCTAAAATCAACTTTTGGTCCTATAGAAACAGTAAGAAACTCACTGATCATGGATGTAAAGACCATGGAGCTAAAATGTACAGGCTTAACTTTTTTTTTTTTTTTGTCATTTTATCATTACAGGCTTACTTAATAACATTTGATGCAAGGCATTTGTTTTGCTTTGTTTTGATTTGATTTTTTTTATTTTGATTTTTTAATAGAGTTAAGGGCGAGTTCCAAGTGCACTTGGGGTGTTATTATGTGACTCCTTCGCACACGAAATTTTAGTAATACATAAGGCTTGCCAAACTTCTTTTGAAAACTGCTAGGTTATAAAAACAACCCCTAGGTTATAAAAACAGCTCCCAAGCCCCCACTAAGCTCCTGTCTTTACTGCATGAAGTGGAGTGAGCCAAGTATTTCTTCCTTTTGCAAACAAGCCCAAATCAGCATATGGATTGAAGAGTGAAAAAAAACACAACAAAAATACAAGAATAAGCAAGCCCCTCACTAAAATGCCCATTCCAATAGCAGGGTACAGGCAATCAAGAGTCAACATGTGATCCTCACCAAAGAAAAACAGTTCGCTCATGGCAGACCCAGCTGCAGCTAATAACATGAGCAATATCAACAGCAGATCTGAACGCACACATGCCAGTAAAGAGATTTTTATGATTTCAGTAAAGAAAACTCCACCTTCTACTCCATTCAGAGCCAAGAGCAAAGTCAGACGAATGGAAAATATGCTGGAAACAGCGTTGGGACTCTCCAAAGAAAACATTCCTTCCCTTGTCATTTTAACTATTTGAGACAGCAATACTTCGGAGCTAGAAGGTGAAGAATCAAAGTCCTCAGTCACCCTTCAGGAAAACCCACCCTAGGAGCGTTTTATCATAATTGCTTTCTGAGATGCTGGGCCACTCCTGGATACACACACCATTTTCAAGCCTCGGGGATATGTGTGATGGGTGCTGCCAACCTTGAATCAGTTGGTAAAGGTGTCTGTAGAAGGCACCATTGTTTTCAAGTTTAATTCTTGACTTAAGATTCTAAATCCCTGTATTATTGACTAAAAGAAAATCAAATACCCCAGTAGGGTGTTCCAGTTTGTGTGTGTGTGTGTCTGTGTGTGTGTCATTTTGTTGTTTTAAAATCTGGCCCCTGAGCAGAGAAGTTGTGGGAAAGTCTTTAACTGCACTCCAAAAAAAGAATAGAATAAAACAGAGAAAGAGTGCTAGCAGACGGGAGCTCAGTGTAAACCTTTTAGTTAAATCCAGCCTCTTAGTATGTTTGTTTCTTTCTCCCTTGATTTCCCTAGATTCAGGATCCAATTCCTGATCTTCCTAGTCAAGCTGCAGAGGGAATTTAGCTTGTTGGGAGAACCACATAGTTGGCTCCTATATATTTGAATGGCAGTCATGGAAAGGCAGTCAGAATTCCTTCTTACTAGTTGCTTTTAGGATTGTCTTAAATATCATAGGTTTTCTAATTTTTTTCCAATAAGTTCATCTTTTATCCAAAAAGAAGTTTTCCCATATGTTGATTGCTTGTTATGAATAGCTTATTCTTCCTTCATGAAAAATTCAACAAGGTCAGTATCAGGGCCATGGCTTTTATTCTCCATTCAGATCTTTCCATGGCATTCGTTTTAATAAATACAAATAGCTTTGCATTTGGGTAATACCCTTCTACAGTAGCTGTGTTCAAACTATCATCTTAGTCACTTTCAAAGCCACTTGGGAAGGCAAAAACAGGGAATCACAGACTCAGGAAGAGGAAATGACTCGGCCAGATCAAGTTTGTGTGAGCACAAAACCTGAATCCAGGTCTGACAACTGGCCATACAAGGCCATGCTTCCCCCACACCTCTCCTCTTTAATATACATTGTCATCTTGAGCTATATAGCCTTGAAATAAACTGAACACCATGACCTGTGTCTTAGCTGTGTTCCATTCTCTATTTCAAAGTAAACTCGGGGCAGAAACTGTGCAAGTTTTTGTTTGTTTGTTTTATTTTTTTGACCTATATCATAGTTTCCTTATCCAGTAAAGAGGAAAATTCCACCTACTCACTGATATCACAGGCATTTTAGGGTCAAATGAGGTCTGTAAAAGGGATTTGAGAAAGGTGAGGGTTTATTATCATGGTGGGCAGAATAATAATCCCCCAAGGATGTCCACATCCTCATCCTTAGAACCTGTGAATATGTTAGATTACCTGGCAAAGGGGAATTAAGTCTACAGATGGAGTTAAGGTTGCTAGTCAGCTGACTTTGAAATGAGAGAGTGTCCTGGATTATCTAGGTGGGCCCAATGTAATCACAAGGGTCCTTAAATGAGGAAGAGAGAGGCAGAAGAGCAAGTGTCAGAGTGGCATGACATGAGGAAGACTTGACCAGCTAGGGCTGGCTTTGAAGATGGAAGGGGCCATAAACCAGGGAATATGGGCACCTCTAGAAGCTGAAAAAGGTAAAACAATGGATTCCCCTAGAGCCTCCAGAAATGAGTGCTGCCCCGCATTGATTTTTAACACAGTGAGATCCATTTGGGACTTCTCCAGAACTGTAAGATAACAAATTTGCATTGTTTTAAGCCACTAATTTTGGTGGTAATTTGTTACATAGCCATTGGAAACTAACTTAATTATTAAAATGGCTGAATGTCCAAGGACTGAAACAAGATGAATTATAAGAGCTGAGTGAAATACAGTGAGCAGCCCACTCCAGAGTCTGCCTTGTAGGTCAGCAAACCACATCTGTTAAGAGGAAGACAAGATTGCAGGTACAGCAGAACATGGCAGCCAGCCAGAGAGTGGTAGAGCTGAGACTGGAGCTACCCCTGGGACACCCTGAGTAAGGCCTGTGCTAAAAATGATAGGAGGCTCATATCTGTACTATCTGTTTAATGGAAACATCTCACCCCTCCCCGCTATCACTAAGGTGGGCAAACGATCCTCCCCTTCCCCTTGCCCCCTCCACTGGAGCAGCATCCACTTTGTCTCTTTTGGTTCCTTCCACCCTTTCAATCTCCTCCAGGCTGCTCTCAGCTCATTTCCCTGGTAGTAAGAGTTGGAGCTGGCCAAGAGGATGGTGATCTGCCCTCAGGCCAAATCCCCAGGAACACCTCTGTCAGTCAGCTTCTAGATCCACAAATCAGGGAGAGTAACTGAGCAACTTCATCCTTATTCTATTCTTTTTTTTTTTTTCCTTTTTGTCTTTTTTACTGACTGGTAACGGGATCGCAACCCTCGGTGTTGCGCCCGTACCGGGGACCAGCAACGGGATCGCAACTCTCGGTGTTGCGCCCGCACCGCGCTCAGCCAGTGAGCGGGAACCAGTCTCCACATGGGATCCGAACCCTCGGCGGGAGCGCCGCCACGCACCCAAGCGGCGCACTCTCCAGTGTGCCACCGGGCCGGCCCCTTATTCTATTCTTGCTGGAAGATCATTCCTACTTCACATACATCTCATCAGAAGGCCTCCAGGCACAGAGGCAGAGCAAATGCCAGATTTTAAAATTATTTTCCTCTGGCTGTGCATTAACATTTTATTTCAATCTTGACCCAAGGCCTCCTCAAGATGAAAAGCTTGAGGGGGTTCCAAAGATGGATCAGAGCCAAACTGATTTTTCCGGGTTTCCAGGCCCCAGCTCTCTCATACCTCCAGCAGCCTTATCATTAGAATGAAAATCCTGCCCTGGAGAGTCCCTATTCCTGCGGATTTACAAGCACCCAGCACCCCACAGCCAAGCCCAAATGGCTCTTTCCTGGTCAATTCAGCTTCCACAGGAGCGTCTACTCTGACCCACATTCCTGGAACAATTTCTTTTGCAAATCAGCAGGTTTTAAGCAAACAAAGGCACATTTCAGGACACTGAACTATGCAATTAGCTGAGGATAAATTTGGCAAAGCATCTGGTCTGCTCACCAAAATGGAAATAGAAAAAAAAGTTCAGCTTTTAAAATTAAACACTAACTTTGTAAGGTTAATTCTGTACAAATCTACCTGAAATGACACAGAGAGGTGCTGGCTCTGTACAAGAGGCTGGAGGGACTGCATAGGAGTATCATCTGCTGATGGGGGCAGGAGCTGAACATAGAGACAAATATAATTTAGAGTTGTCTGAGAATGAGAGCCAATAACGAGTCACCTTTTGTCGGCATCTCCAAAAGTCAACTTTCAACAGGTTTTCCTATTTTACCAACTGTGAGCATTAAAATTGTTAAAAGGATACGTTGGATTAATCAAATTAAAGGTATACTCCCTGATCTCTTACAGTTCAGAACACATATCTTATACAAAAGCCTTGTGCCACTCCTCTCTTGTGTAATGCAACATCAAAAGCACGGGCCAATGAATTAATAAAAGGGCAACGGAGAGAAGAAAGTGGTGGTAGCAAATATATTCACTATTAGATCCTTTGAACCCCTTCCACTTCGTGAATATTTTTTGTTGAAGTTTTATAATCTTCGGCTGAGAATCAGAAGGCCAGTTTGACATATATTTCCAAACAGTGGAGTAAGATAATACATATAAAAGCAAGAAGATCAGAAAAGCAGGTTTTCGGGGGTAAGAAAAGGGGGAACATGGAAGTCAATCTGATCATTTCCCTATGATGCAGCAATAAGCAGCCCCTGCAATAGAAATTATGAATCAGGAGAGCCATGACTGCTCTTCCTTTATTCCTCGTTCTGCTCATCTGAGGAATTTTTATGTAATTCTCCACCAGCTGACTCTATGGTCTGGCCCTCCTTTTTGGTCAAAGCCAAACTATTCCAAACAACGTGGAAAACAGGAGTGGAAACAGGATTTCAGTAGTGACAAATACAGACTTGGAGACATGAAAAACTATCAAAGTACTCAAACAGAAGCAGGAAATTATAAAGAGGTAACATAGGGTAAAGGGTCTAGTGGACACCAAACTGAACGACAGTCAGCAGGTCTTTAAAGAGCAAGGACAAGGCTGGCCAGTCAGCTCAGTCGGGGAGAGCATGGTGCTGATATCACCAAGGTCCTGGGTTCAATCTCTGTACCAGCCAGCTGCCAAATAAATAAAGAAAGAAAGAGCAAGGATAACCCTCGGGAGGCCAGAAACAAGATCCAAACATGCATGTGCTATATACAACTGGGGGAGTCAGCTGCCAGTACACGTGACTATTTTAGAATTAAATTAGCTAAATGTAGAGAAAATTTAAAATTCAGTTCCTTGGTCATGCTAACTACATTTCACACTCTTCACAGCCACCCATGGCTGCAGGTGGCTGCTGCATGGGACAGCACAGATAAGAATGTTTCCATCATTCATTACAGAAAATTCTAGTGGACTGTGTGCTCCAGAGACAGGGGAATCCTGGAGATTGTCTGGAGAAGTACCAACAAGATCATTGGAAAATGGAACCTTTGAAAAAAGCAATAAAAAGCCAAATTAAGTCTCATAAGCTTTGAAGGGAAAAGGGTGAGAAGTGACTTCAGACTTTAAAACTATAACTAGTGAATGAAGACTAGACGTTTTCCAGTTGTTTAAACAGCTAAAGCAGGAAACTTGTAAGTTAGACATAGAGAACCTCTCATTGGGAGTGACTGGACACTGGAATGAGAATGAACATTGTCCAATTTGTATCCTGGGAAAGATTTAAAAATAGAGTAGCAACTCACCATCTAGGATTTAGTACTGGCAGATTGACTAGAATGAACTTTGCCTTTAATTGTCAATTTGCTTTGATCTGCTCAAGTCCTACACATGGAGTATGCAAATGACAGGCACAGATAAGCACTTTTGCATGAATCTTAGTCGGTTTTGTTTTGTTTGCCTTCTCCAAAGGGGGCTGTAATCCCAAATCACAGCCTTAGATCTTGACCTCAAAATCTAGCCACTTTTACTCAACTCTTCTGGAGTTGACAATACCTCCCTACTTCTACTCCTCATACTGAGCCAGTATCTCTAAGAAAAGGAGAGTCATCTTTTCAGTCATCTTAGGGCAGTAGACACTGTGGCATCTGAGGAAGGCCCAGGGCACATCATTAGCATCTCTCTCAACCCCAAATATGGGTATGTGACTAGACACTGCAAAACCCTAATAATAACCATGGTCACCACATTCCACAAATGAAATCTTACCCTGGGCTGTTTCATAATCAAACTGTCATCCATGTAGACCTGTTGAAAATGTGCTTCCCTGCTCAACCTCCAAAATAATGAAAGTAAAACTTTGACTTTAGCCCCTACTTCCTATAGAGCATCTTCTCTGGACTTGTCACTTTTCAGTGTATTTCTTTGTTTTCAAAAGATGACCAGGAAGGGGATCTTAACCCTTGACTTGGTGTTGTCAGCACCACGCTCTCCCAAGTGAGCCGACTGGCCATCCCTATATGCGATGTGAACCCGTGGCCTTGGTGTTATCAGCACCACACTCTCCAGAGTGAGCCACGGGCCGGCCCTTTCAGTGCATTCCTAATGGGGAAGAGTAGGGTGATCCCTATGTTGTTTCTGGAATTTAGGCGTGACTGTTTGCCCCTAGCTAAAACCTACTTGTTTAATTGATTTCTTAGTTATACAGTAAGTTGGAAATCTTTATTTACTTGAGTGCATTATGCTTTTGTTAATTTTTACATTAAATCTAATTTGTTTTTTTTAAAGCAATAACTAATCTACTTTTTAGTAAGATTGCATTTTACTTCCAAATTGTGTTTCTGAAATGTGTACAAGGTATGTTTATAAAAGTGGCCTTCTCCAATAAAAGAGAACCTATTCAGGAAAAAAAAAAAATCTAGCCTCTTTTGCTTTGCCCCGCAGTCTCCTTTGTTTCAAAAGGGAATTAGGGCCGGCCCGGTGGCTCACTGGAGAGTGTGCCGCTTGGGAGTGTGGCGGCGCTCCCGCCGAGGGTTCGGATCCCATGTGGAGACTGGTTCCCGCTCGCTGGCTGAGCTCGGTGCAGGCGCAACACCGAGGGTTGCGATCCCGTCGCTGGTCCCCAGTACGGGCACGACACCGAGGGTTGTGATCCCGTTACCGGTCAGTAAAAAAGACAAAAAGGAAAATAAATAAATAAATAAACAAAAGGGAATTAGAAAAGCTCCCTTCATACCTTCCTTTGAGCAGCCCACTCCATCTTTATTGAGAAGCTACACAGAGAGAGCCTGCTGTACCCTCAGATATACTGACTAAATTAGCGTGGTTATAGCATGGCACAGTGGTTAAGAGCCTATGCTTGGGAATCAGACAGCCCTGGATTTGAGTTCTAGTTCTTCCTCTTACCAGCTGAGCAACCTCAGGCAAGTCATTTAAACTTCTGTATTAGGCCTAAGTCTCTTGATTGCAAGTCACATTTTCTTAAGAAAAATTGAAAATTTACTGGCTTAAGCACTTGGGAAACCTAAGGGGTCTGCTCCCCATGTATAAGTAATCTACATTTTAAGATCTCTCACTGAGAAAACTCCTCTTCTGGCACCAATCTGTTTATTAGTCTCTTTTGGTAGCAACTGGCGAAACCCCAAACCAAACTAACTAAGCAAATAGGAACATTATAGAACTTTAATGTGAACTTTAGGCATAGTTGAATCGAGGGGATCAAATGATATCTTTCTCTTTACCCTTCAGATAAGCATGCTCTAACCAGTGAGTAAGATGACCAGAAGCCCCAGACTTAACTTGACAGTCCCCAGGAGACAAAGATCACATCTTCTCTGGTAGAAAAGTTCCAGGGAAGTTTCTGTTTGACCCAACGTGGGTCAATGCCCATTTATGGACCAGTTATTGTAACCAAGAGGATGTGGAATTCTGATTGACCAAGCCTGCATGTACACTTGTCCCTTTGACGGAGGGTACACTGGAAAACCCAGGCTGCATGGAACGATTCCCCACAGGAAGGGCACTTTTGAGTAGTGGATGGTCCATAACAACACACTCACTGCAACTTCTCAGTCTGGCTTTCCTCACCTGTCAAATTGGGATAGAATACTTTTCTCATAGGACTATTATGAGATTAAATAACTTATGTAAAGTGTCTGGAACACTCAAATGATGGTACCTAATACTTTGCCAAACAGTAACTTACTATTATTTTGTTTAGGACACCTGGTGGCTTTGTAATGTGTCGATTTGGCTGGACTGACCTACATCTCCCTGAATTCCCTTTCCTGTATGTTTCTGGTTAGGCTGTGCCGAAAGAGAGCTTCTTGGGTAAGATTTGGAAGGTGAACATGAAGCAGCAGCCGTTTTGTAGCTCATAAATGTTGTCACTTATCTGCTGGTTCACCTTGTTGGTGTGGGGCAGCAGTCAAGACTACGACAGGTCCATCTTCCCCTGGATCCTTCTTCAGCTCCTCCAACTTCCAGACTTGTGTTTAGTTCCATGACAGAGGGTGCCAGCTTCTCCTGAAGGACACTCATACCATCAAGTCAGAGGCAGCGAGAACTGACAGTGCTTTCTCTCCTTCCTCTTGGGTTCCACCTCACGCTTGTGGGTGCCAGCTTGTCCTTGCTGTCCTGTACTTTACACTCACCTGCCCTTTCCAGCTATCTCCCCTGAGTACCTCAAACTCCAGCATTAGAGATGAAGATGATGACATTACAGAGACTCCTTAACCAGCTCCCGTAAATGCAGAAGGTCAAATCTCTCTCTCTCTCTCTCTCTCTCTCTCACACACACACACACACACACACACACACACACACACACACACACACACACACACACACATAGTGATTCTGTTTCTCTCATTGGACCCTGACTGACAAAACCAAAACCCAATTTTTCTAAACTCCCCCCCAATCTCCATTTTGGGAAAGAAGATCTTTTGGAAATTGTTTCAGGGAAAGCTCAAATTAGGATAAAACAAGGGCTAACAATTAAGGTAACCTTCAAAACATTAACTTTTTAAAAATAAAGAAAGCTAGAAAAAAACCAACAAATAAATGTACCACAGCACCAGCCACATTCTAACTTCCCTGCCAGAGACACAGTAAGTGAAATGAATGGGACCAGCATCATCTAATATTGATCCAGCATTGGCTCATACTTGCCCAAGGTCAGTGGCAATGCCCACATGAGAGACAGCGAGATGCTTGAGCCAAGGAGAGGAGTTTGGCTGCTTAAATCAAGTAGGGGCCCTTTTCAGTCTAGTTACATACAAGCTTAAGACCAAGGAGGGAGAGTGTCCATCACACCCATGCACGTGCCTGATGGGAAATTTTTGCCACGTGCCTTTTGCACTCTGAGGGTTGGCTGGGTACCCAGTGGCAGCTGCCCAGAACAGTGTTCTCTGGACTTCCTTGTTCCTGCCCTCTTTAGGCAGGAAGCAACAAAACAGTACATGTTGCTCCCTTTCTGAGCCGTAGGGAACTCATAACAGGCAATGCTAGCTAAGAAAGGAAGTATTCTCATCCTGTCACATGAACTGAGATGGATGTAGGGAAGCATGAGTCCAGTCTGAGGCTCCATCAAGACATCCCTCAGGATAGGGAAGCTCATTGGCTTTTTGAGCCTCCTCCCAACTGTCTACTTATTTCTCTTTGAACCTGCCCATCTGAAATTCTACCACTAGAGTCACTTATTGTGGGCCCAAGTCACCACCATGGTAACATAGTTCAATCATCTTTTTGCCTTGTAACAGTAAGTAGAGATCCTTGCAGTAAGGAGTGGGAAGTTTAATGGCAGTTGGTGGGGCCACTGGGGGGATTTAGGGCCAGGCACTAGGGCAGGGAGCCCTGAAGACAGGAGAGAATGCAGTAGGAGTTCCAAGAGCCGCCATCACATGAGGGCCTTGGATTGTTCCAGAGGGTGTGGAGGGTTATAGGTCAGGGAACCCCTCCAGAAGAGGGCAGATAAGGAATGTAGGGGGTCCCTGAGCTTCCCTCTGCCACAGCTTGGCTAAGGTCACATGCCCTTTCTGTCTTTGTATCTCAGTCATTTCGTGGGTCAAGTGAGGGCCCTGGCCCAAGTGCCCCGGGATGGTAGGATCAGATGCTCTGGTGTCCTGCCTCCCATCCATGACCTCACATCTGATTCTCTGATGGTTGAACGCCTTTGCTGGCTGGCCATCAGCTGCACAATCCTGAGAAACTTTTTACACACTCCTCAAAAGTCCTGAGTGAGATTAAGCTCCAGTTGCTCAGTAATGGCCTTGATAAAACACCTTCTGTTGCCTTTTCTTTCTTCCCTCCCTCTCCTCACTTCTACTCCCTGAGATCACCTTCCAAATAAACCACCTGCACACAATCCCTAATCTCAGCCTCAGATATCCGGGTGTGGGGGGTGTAGGATAGGAAAAATAACGTTTTTGTATAATTCCAATAAATCCCATGGGGCTCAATCTTGGCAGAAAGTCTAATACACAGTACAGTAAATGATAAAGGCATCATAAAAGGAATATCAATCTTTAGCACTTGTGAAGACACGTCACAGGGCATCCAACACTTTCTAAATTCCCCTTGTCCAGGCCCCAAACCATCTCACAGCTACTGCAGACCCCTTTGGATACCATTCTTGCATCTTCTTGGAGAAGATGCTTTTCCATCTCTTTTATTGTATAAATGTATTTAGCTTCTCTGGCTTAAATACACACATACACCCTGCTGTCCTCTCTGCAGAAGCTGCTCTGAATCTGCATCACTGAAGAGCGGCGATCTTCTTTAACTGGAGGTGGTGGAGGGAGGTTGAGGGACTCCTAACCCCTACCAACACCCTCCCCCTTTGGTTCTTGGGTAAGAGTTAGACTGCAAGCTTCCAGGACATAAATGTAGAGGCTGCCTTGCATGGTGCCTAGATAGAGGACAACAGCAAACCTGCAGAGAGATGGCCTTCCTCATGTTATGATACATGTAGAAAATGGTCATTTTTGTACCACATACTCAAGTAAATGGATAAAACTGCCCTCCCAAAGCCTGAGGGGCTCTCTATCTTGCCTGTGAAGCATGACCATTTGCAGCACACCAGTGTGCCAGGCCACCCCAGTTGGAAAGGCTGCGGGACATGCAGGCAGTGACCAGGGCTCTGACACTGTGGTAGGTCCTGAATCACGTGGAGAGCTGGCTCCCTCTCTCTCAGCTTCTAATGAACACAGTACTTGCTTGACATTTTCCTGCACATTCTTACATTTGCCAACTGCCTCCCTTCCCCCTTCCACACATTCCACGACATGGCAATTAATTGTTCTCTGCTATTCAGCAGCATTGGTGTGCATAGCCACGACTGTAGTCTTGCTTTGTTCCCGGTTTAATCAGTGGCTGTCCCTGGCTGTCCCTCAAAACACAGACAAAACCAGCCAGCTGCAGACCCAGCTGTCAGTGAGCCCCGACACTGGCATTCAAGTGGCCGCAAGAGAGCCCATACGGCGCCCAGAGAGGGCCCATTCTTCTCCTTTCTCCTCCTCACAATTGACAGGCTCCGAGGAAGGAACCGTGAGCTCTGGGCTTGGCAGCGGGGCAGGAGGCTCTTGTTAACAGCTTGCCTTCCTGTTTATACGGGGTCTGGCAAAACTGTTCATTTATCTCACAGAGGTGACAAATGGGAAACTCAGGACCGCCAGAGAGCAGCAGGCTAGAAAACAGCCCAGGCGTGACTTGTTGAAGCAAGGCCAGTAGGCTAGAAATGGGCGGGCAGGGACCCTCGTGGGTTCCCAGACCTGCTGAAGAGGACATCTGCACTTAGCTGTCCTTCTCAAAAGGTCACGGAGCCCCGCTGAGTGGGCATGCCTCTCCTGCCATGCTGTCTGTCTGCTTCCCACCATAGTGTCCCACAACAGACACGGTCAAGTCCCTGCGGTGTGGCTCTGCTCAGAAGCGTTTCCTCAAGAAGCATCTGTGTTAGGAGGCTGCAGGGTCTCGTCCTCACCTGGCCTGGCTGTGAGGCTAAAACCACTCCTGGAAACAGACCAGGCTGGGCAGCCGCCTGCCTGCTGCTTCCCCATAGCATCCTAAACCCTGGACAGTGTTTCTCCACCTGGCCCTGCATTGAAGACACCTGGGAAAAGTCAGATTTAATTGTTCTGGGGTGGGGCCTGGGTGCTGATCTTTTTAAAAAGCTTCCTACGTGATTGTAGTAAGCAGCCAGGGTGGTGGTGGTGTTAGTTTCATTATCAGTCATTATTATTTTAAGTTAAATGCTAGCTTATTTCAAATGCCTGTTTGCAGGAGTGGGATGGAGGCAAGGAATGAGATGAGGAGGAAACAGGTTCCAACATTTTGAGCCCCCCACCAGGTGGACAGCAATTTGACTGGGACTGGGGGTGTGTGTTTGGGGAAGTTTTCCTGGGATGTGGGACTTTCAGTGCAAAAACTGGGAAAGTCTGTCACCCTACCAGCCCCCAAGGCATTCTGGGCTGCCCTTACCATGGGTTTCCCAGCCTCTGAGCTTCTGGAAGGCAGAGGCAGGGTCTATTCATGCTGGTATCCTACAGCATCTGCCATACAGTAGGTATTCATTATCTAGTTCCTGAATTTGCTGCCTCCTGAGCTGCTGCTATTTTATGTAGCAATGTTACCACGCTTTCATGGCCTGTGGAAAGACAGTATTATTTGTTCTAGAGAGAGAAGCAGATTCAGTGTGGGTGGAAGAGCAAGTTGTGGGCTGAGTAATGGAAGAACGTTTGCAAGCCTGTGGACACAATACTGTGGCTGCAAACATCTCAGAGAAATGGAGCTATTCACACCACAGATATATATTATAGATCTCATTTAAATATCCCTACACACTGGGCCGGCCTGGTGGCGCACTGCTATAGTGCGCCGCTTGGGAGCGTAGTGGCGCTCCCGCCGAGGGTTCGGATCCCACATGCAGACCGGTTCCCGCTCACTGGCTGAGCGAGGCACGGGAGCAACACCGAGGGTTGCGATCCCATTGCCGGTCCTGGTCCGGTACGGGGGCGACACTGAGGGTTGCGATCCATTGCCGGACACGGAAAAAGACAAAAAATAAATAAATAAATAAATAAATAAATATCCCTACACACACATTTTCCTATCGAAGATGCTGGACTGAAAAATTAGCTGTCCTGTAAGTTTTGTCTGTTATAGAAGGAAAAGCAGGATTCTCTCTCTCTCTTTTTTTTTTTTTTTTGCTTCAGTTTTATATGGAAGTAAAATAAGGATTTGTGGAAAACACAGCAGCTCTCAGGCTCTTTGAGGACTGTCAAAGCCTGCCAGGCAGGCCCTCCAGGAGCTGACAATGGAGGCCTCTCTGCCCCACCACTCTGGCCCCTCCCCATCCTCAGGGTGGCCACCCAGGTCCCTGTCGGTACACCAGGGTCCTTCCCATCTCCTGTCTGGGAGGCTCCCACCCAGTCCCTCTTACTTCTACTCTTTCTGCCATGGTCAGCTCAAGCCTAGGCTCCTCCAGGAAGCCCTACCTCCCCCTCTCTCTTCTGGAAGTTTCCAAAGCAAGCACAGTCTATATATACCACACTCTCCAGCATCCCTCTGTGATCCCTTCTGTAAATTACCAGGTAATCAATTCTGCCAACATTTCCTTTGCTGGTATATTTTCTGTCTACCAACCTCTGTCCTGGTTTTCCTGGGACCATCTGAAACCCAGGATGCTGTGGTCTTCCCTCCTGCTGCCGTGATGTATAATCAGTAGAAAAGAGTGTAGGTGAGGTGTTTAGTCAGCGAAAGGCCTGGGGAAGCTGTCTTCCTCTGCTGCTTCCCTCACTCCCAGCAGCTGAAGCGAGGTGGAAAGGAGGGGTGTCGAGTTGGCTCTGCTGCCATGAGGCCTTGGGTGTGAGCTCTGTGATGTGGCTGGCTTCCCTGGTTCTGTGTTAGGGCATCCCTCCAGAACGTCCAGGGGGCCATAAGCCACCATCTCTGCTGCAGTGTCCACTATGTTCTCGGCTCCTAAATCCTGGCCAGATCCTCAGCTTGGCCCCACAGGGAGCAGCTGACCCTGAACCTGGTGTCAGCTGCCTGGGTCCTGGCCCCTGGCTAGATCCTCCAGTACCTTAGTTTTCTCATCCAGAAAGTGGGGGTAATGATAGTACCTATTTCTTAGGGTTATTCAGAGGATCAAGTGACTTGCTTCTGTTAAAGCAGTTAGAACAGTACCTGACACATAGCAAATGTTGGCTATTATTACTTAATATTCTTTTAATCAAGGAGGAGGAGGAGATGGCCAGGCATCTCTAGGTATGAGGCACCTGATTTGTGTGACCCCCACATCCTGAGGTTTTCCTGTCTGAGTTGGGCTCTATTGCTAGAGGCAGTCTTGGCTTCCTGAGAAAACTCTCACCTCAACCACTCCTAGATTTCTTTCTGTGCTGTACTGTGTCTCCCAAAGAGGCCAGCCGTGGCTGCATTCTTAAAAGGTTGTCTTTAATTGCCACCCTGATACAGTCTATTTCTAATTGTTTTGAATGCATTAGTCTTGATCTTTTAAACCTCCATATGCTCCTTGAAGCAAGCAATTCTGTCTTGTTCACTTTCTTTATCTCCCAATTATGTCTAACATACTGCTAGGCACTGGTTGAGTCACACATTAGAGCCTGAGAAAACCCAAAAGCAATTTACCACCCGACTGCTTAGTGTCTATGAGACCAAAAATAACACTGAAGGGATTCCCTTGACCTTGGACATCTGAATCTGGATCAGGCAGGTTGGCAAATACACCTACCTAAGATTTTGGTAAGTTAGGAAAATGGGGTGACAACCAGCAGAACTTCTAGCCCTAGCATCTGTCCACTTCCTGAGGTTTGGAGTAAGCCCAGAGAGCCTGGAAGGCAGACAGGGGAGACACCAGCCTGAGCCAATAAATAAATAGGCATCCTTCTCTCCCTGGGTTTTATTTCTTCAGCAGTGCACCAAAATAACGCTGAGCCTAGAGTCTGCAGTAATCAAATACACATGGACCATGAAGGGCCTATCATTCTAGGCTGTGGGGAAAGCCCCAAGGCTCTGCTGTAGCTCTTCATGACCACCCTTCTGTTACTGGAAAGGGTGCTGTTTATGGAATCTCTTGGGTCCTCTGGCATTTTACAGCCTTTGTTGGAAAACGCATTAAGATTAGCATTAAGTCTGTGTTATCCTTGAAAAGATCAGATGAATAACAAATAAGCTAACCTATCCTATTTTCCATAAAGAACTCTAAATTCCTCCCACTTCCCTGAACAAATATCTGTGTTCCCACCCACACCCTCAGCTACCCGCTGCCGAGGCTGAAACCCTGCCAAGCTTTGCTTCAGCACCACTGCTTCTGGGGCTTTGGGTTGCTCCCCCACTGCAGCCAGGGTCCTCGACTCTGCATCTGAGTTCTTGCACTGCTCTGATACAGGTAAAAGCATATTAATGGGGCCAATAGCCTCTGCCAGATGGCTGAAATGCCATAGACTGACTTTAGTCAGCAGCTCTTGGAGAAGAGTCCAGACATTAAATGCTCTGCTGTGCAGACACTGTCAGCACGCAGCAAGGCAGACCAGCCCCCACCAACCATGTTTGCCATATTCCTGCCTGGGCTCCAGGCTCAGCCTGCTCCTTGCCTGAAAGGCCTTCCCTTCTCCTAAGCACCTGACAAATCCGCTATGGTTCAAGACTTGGCCCAAGCTCCTCCCCCTCCTCTATTCATTCCTTCAGAATAGGTGCATTTACTAAGCACCTGCTGAATTCCAGGAGTGGACTAGGGATGGGGATAAAATGTGACACTCACAAGCCCTCCCTTCAAGGAGCTGCCAGTCTAGGGAGGCTTCCCTGACCTCTCCAGCCCACAAGAAGTGCAAAGTACTCCCCAGCATAAAGCTCACAGAGCCATCGATCTTAGAAACAGAAGGAACCTCAAAAAGTTCATCTGTTGGCCAGCCTTGGTTTTCATTAATATTATCCCCAGTTAACTGAGCCCTTGAAAGCTTAAGAGCATTGTCCAAGGTCACAGAGTGAGTGCGTAGCTCTTAAGTGCTCTACCTGCTCTTCATGTTGGTCTTATTTCCCCAACTGGTCTCTTAGCTTCTCAGGAGGGGGCCAGGACACTTTCACTTACAGACTTTCTGACAACCCCTTTGCACACATTAAGTGCCTAATAAAGACTGATGGCTTGCTGATTGCTCTTGGGCCTCTCTCAGTTCCAGAAGTCATGGGGCCCAAGGTCAGCAGAGCTTCTCCATCTGGGACCCCGCAGTCCAGACCCTGCATCTGGAAAGAGGCTGAGTTTCTTCTCCATTGCTCTGGCTTCACACTCAGGTTCTCTCGGTGTGGCCTCCTTTTGAGAAACAGCAGCTTTTGGCCCTAGAAGGGAACATGCATCTCACTGTTTGCAAACAGCCTTTGCTTGCTCCAAAAGCCTGTTCTTGAGACAGGTCCAAGTGAGAATACCTTAGGATGGGAGAGGTTTACTTCAATAGTGGTCTTTGTTGCAGTCTTCTTGCTAAGACAGAACAAAGTTACTCTGATCTCTTTTTTCTGATGAACCATTTGAAGAACAGGAGATAAAGAAAACTGAATGTTCCCCTTGGATGTGGTCTTGCCAGGAGAATGCAATGTGAGGGAGGAGCTAGTGGGACTGTGTAGGGGACTCCAAAGTGGATCCATCCCCCACTGGTGGGCTGACTAGAGTGAAGTCACCAAGGACCCTGTGTGCCTGGGCCTCTGGCCAAGTAGGTTAGGCCTGGTTGTCATCCAGTCAAAGATAGCTGTGCCCATGAAAATGTAGATAATGCACTCACTTGAAATGCCACAGGCCCTGGTGTGGGCCAAAGCCTGCCCATGAGTGTTTGTCCCTCTGAGGGCAGCCATACCGGAAGGGGGATATAGTAACCAGGAATTGAAGACTCTGAGTGGCAACATTTAGATTTCAGGATTCAGGTCAGACCTTATTGTAGATTTGTTTGTTGTCTTTGTGGCAATTTAAATATCTCATTTAACTCTCTTTGCAGAGCTAGCTCCAGAATCTGGTGAGCTGAGAGGAAGGCCTTAGAACCTTGGAATTAAATGCTGCAGGTGGAGAAACAGGGAGGGATGTGTTCAGAATAGAGAGAGAAAAGGTGCCCCCCAGTGGTGATCAGTGTGGTGGGGGAGGCAGACTCCTGGTGATATAATTATGCCAAAGGGTAACACACCAACCTCTGGGTGTCTTCCTAGAGCTCAGATACCTGGAGGATGGAGTGGTTCGCTGGACTCAGGGGTGCCAGGGAATTGAGATTCACGGCCAGAACAGCGGAGACAAAAGCAGAAGTCCTGGGGCAGGAGTGAGGATGGACTTTCTCAGGGTCAGGGAAAAGCAAGAGATATGGCAACCTGACACAAACTCGCGGCCAGCCGGCAGGACCCAGGCAGGCCGGGCAGCGACAGCCAGGAAACGTCCTGCTTCCAGGCTGCCAGACACTGCCTCTTCCCAAAGACCACAAAGTGTCCATCAACAGAAAGCCACCTGGGCCTCCTTGTATACTTTCCTACTCGCAGGAGCCAGGTTTGTGCCACCTTCTGTCCTCTGTCTTCCTGATCTCACCAACTACACTTGGCAGAACACCCGGATATTCTCCAAACTATTTGCCTCCCATCACCTAGCAACGGGCAACAGGACCTGAGTAACCATCACCTTTAATTTTTGTTTGTTTGTTTGTTTTCTTTAAATAAAATTCCTTGGAAAGAGCTCCAAAAGTGAGAAGAAATCCTAATTTGCTAACACCACTGAATGTTTCCATTTTCCAGGGCAATTCAATATCTGGATTTTTAATTAGAAAAAAAGAAAGAAAATAATTAACTGAAAAGGGTCTTAGCAAGAAGCTACGTGAGTCCATGCCATTTGAAAATGAAGATAAAAGTCTTGGCAAAATTTGTACTTCCCTCAGGTCACACGTGTGACAGGGCCAGGTGACCTCCCAGTCTTGCCCACCACGTCATCCCTACTGTGGGCCCATTTTGAGGGAAGAGCTCAGCAATCTCTATAAGCCCAACCACCTCTACGGGGCCTGAACCTGAGGTTGGAATATGCCACTAGCCAATTTAGGAACATGCCCTCTATACTGAGTTGCTTGCATAGCATACACATTTAGGCAAAATAAAAATTAAATGTGTCTGAAATAGCATAAAATGTACTGCACATTTCCTGGAAAAGTAAAGGTACTGTTTGGCTGGCTTGGCCCTCTGGGGATGCAATGACAGAGGTAAAAGAAGTGGCTATCTTCCATGGCTGGGCCTGACGTGACACAGAACCAAGCTGACCCCATGATCCATGTTCAGAGATGGGGCATGGGGGCTGCTAGGTTGCCTTCAGGTTCTGTTCCATGGACAACACTCAGCTCTGTCAAACTCTCTTGTCTCTAGCAAGTTCACCTCTGATGAAAATTTCCTCCTCTTCTGACAGCCACACTTTGTGGAAACCAGTCCTCTAGGTCAGACTAGCTGGCACACAGAAATACAAGCATCTTTGGGTCTCTCCCATGTGCATGGGCCTGTCTGCCTTATCAGTGTGCTGCATGGAATTTTCCTCTCCAGTTCTCCCCTGTGTTTCTGAGGTTTGTCTGTGGTGAACTCTCAGTCTCCTCTGACAACCTTCTCCCCCAACACCTGCACGCACCCACATATACACCAGTTCTATCTAGCAATCTAGCGTTTGATCCTGGAAGTGACAAAAACAGTAGTAGCCCAGGTCACAGCTATTCTACTTGTAAACTCCAGTTGTAATTCTACTGGAAGCCACTGATTTTTTTATAAGATGACAAATGTAACTGTCTCTTGGACTTCAGGCTAAATGTCAAGATGTGGAGTCCCTGATCCTCTAATTTTGGGGGCTTCCCATCCCCCTTGTGACAGGGTGTGGCTGGTCAAGCCATGTGCTGGCATGCCCCCCTCCCCACCCCTCCTGAGGCTAGGGCACACGCATAGCTGGCTCTTTGCTCAGCCTTGGCCCTAACAACAGCCTCTTAAGAGCCAGGGAGTAGGGCTACAGGCTGTCTCTGCAGCATCACGTAGAAGAGCACAGGACTAGGAACCATCCTGGCAGGGGTGAAACGGAAGGCAACTTTCCTGCAGGCAGGAAAGGAAATCACTCCAGCCTCCTGCACATTCACCAAAGCCACTCCAAGCCCAGACTGTCCTTTAGCTCTGGGGCTGCTATTACCACTAACGGTTTCTCAACCCCAGGCCTTCTGAGACAGACCCAGCAGCCCATCATGCTGAGGGAACTGAGATTCAGTTCCTCTGAAAGACAGCCTCCTGAGTCAATGAACACCTGGTTTCACAATTAGCATGTGTTTTCTAATTAGAAAAGAAAGACATGGCATGAGAAAGCTCAGCAGTGGGCAGGCACACCTGTCCACAGGCCCTGTGGGGAAGCTCCCCCACCATCTGAGGCTCTGCCACCTGGGCCTTGCGGAGTGTGGACCTCTGTGAACACTTGGCCTCCATGTCTCTGGAGCTTAGAGGAGCCACATGGGCCAGAAACTCTTGGCTGTCCCAGCCTTGAGTCATCACAGCCCCACCTGGCCCTGCAGCCAGAACACATAACTGCTGAATTTCAACCAAAGGGCCTGAGAGCTCAGATGACTCAAACAGGGCCATTAATAGGCAGTCTTTCAATGAGACTAAGCAGAACGTAGCAGGATGGAACCAGAAGAAAAGAAATCTTCAGTTGTCACCTGGGGGGAGGCCCATTCTGCCTCTGGGAGGCCTTGGCTTGGCACCTGGGTGAGCCTTCCCAGAAGTGTTTTGACAAGGATACTCCAGAAGTCTCTATAGTGATTCCAAGTTCACATACTCATAGAATGTTAAAGTAAGAAGGGCCTTTTTGTGGAACTTCTGCATGTCCTTTCTCCTTTCTGGGCCACAGTTTGCTTATCTATACAAGGACAGGATTGGGCTAGATCCATGGGTCCCAGCTCTGTTTGCTCATGAGAAGCACCTGGGGAGTCTGGGCTCCTGCACTTGCCACTTCTTATATGGCCTCAAAGTAATCCAGAGGTGGAGGGTGGGGAGTGCTGCAACAGAACCAGCCAAGAGTTGAAAATTTCCTAAGCAGTATGATAGGTAAATGGCATTCAGTCTGTTTTTCAGAATAAAAAGTAAAAACAGAACAAAGCTGCTGATGCCCTAAAACTAGCTATGCCAGGATCTTACCTGGAACCTATTAAAATGGAATGTCTAAGGGCAGGGGCCCTGGTGTTGGTATTTTTAAAAAGGAGTCCCCATGTGACTCCAGTATGCAGCCAGGATTGTGAACACTGGACTGGTTACTCTCCATGGCTCCGCAGGCAATTGAGCAGTTGAGTCACCCACACCTTTGGCCAAACATAGCAAGTCACATTTGGGCCCCATCTGCTCTAACTTCCTTCCTAGTGCTATAGCCCTTCCTCTCAAAGGAGAGATGATGGGAGGGTCCAGGACAAAGCCCTGCACTTGCACTTGGAGCAGGCAACTCTGCCACACCTTAACCCCAAATCCTTCTGAATGATGGAACTCTAGAATAGGCTGCCTCCCAAGGCTTCCAGGGCCAAGTGTGCCAGCTTGGGGAGGGTAGGGGCTGCACCTCCAGGTGTATCAGAGAACTCCAGACAGGACAAATCCCTCTCACCTTTACAGTGAGCTTGAATTTGAGCCTCATTTGAATTTGAGAATCATTTGAATTTGAGCCTCTTTTTCTGTCTCCTCGTGTGGCCAAGTTGTCAGGCCTCCCACCTCTCTGAACACAGCTAGTCACGTTCACATTGCATTTGGCTTAACTTCCCAGCAGACAATGAATGTTCCAGGACTGTTTCCCAGCATCTTTTTTCTCCCTGTTGCATTTCAGCATCTGGGATCAGGAAGCAGTAAGCAGGCTTAACTTGGATCCCTGCTCAGGGTGCTCAGCTTCCCGCGGCCCCTGCAGGGGTTCTACTGGCTTTCACTGCCTCTCACCCAGAACACCAAGCACAGCCCCCCTACCCCACTGCTACTGCCCTCCATGATCTGATCTGGCTGGATTGTCCTTCACTCTCTACCATAGTGGAAAAAGTTTGCATTCCAAACTCCTAGAAAACTTTGCAGAAGGTTCCCTCTCTCTCAGATCTTTTGTCCTTTATCAGCGACAAATGAGCTCTTCAGGGCAGTGGGGCCCCTCCTCACTTGGGCCTTTCTAAAATGCGGGAACTTCTTAGGTTCCAATGCCACTTTCTCACGTAGGTACTTCATGCTGCTTTTCTCCAGCTTGGCATTTGAGGCCTTTCCTGCCTCATTTTCCATTGCTTTTCTGTTAAAAAAAAAAAAAAAAAAAAAATTAAAAGCCTTCTGCTTTGGTATGTCTGGTCTGTTTATGTCCGCCCCAAAGATCCTTTTTGCCTCTTGGTCTCTGCTCATGCTAATCCTACTGCTTCAAATGGAGTGCCCTTTTCACTACCTGCCATTTGTCAAGCTGAATAAAAATGATAGGGGTTCAGACTTCTGGAGCACTTACTGTACCAGTGCTAAGCACCTTACATACATCATCTCACTTACTCCTCACAAAACACTGTCACTTTATTCTAAACTTTTAATTTTGAAATAACTGTATACTTATGGAAAAGTTGCCAAAGTAGTACTGAGAGCTCCAGACCTTTCACCCAGCTTTTCCTAATGTTACCATCTTACACAAACATAGCACAATGAGATCTGGGGGCTAGCTCTTCACAAAGAAGCCACAGGCTGAAAGTACTGAGAAACAGCCTCTGGGGGCCAGGTACAGACTTCAGTTTCCAGTTCCTGACTTCTCTGCTCCTACTGCAACCATCAGCCAAATGCCATGACCGGACTTCAGGTCTGCACAGGCAGAGGAAAGTGGAAGTGAAGAACCACAGCATCAGGTGGGGACACTAGCGCAGAACTGGCAGTGGTCCTGGGCTCTCGCCCAGCTCAGCCATTACAGGCAGTGTCTGGACAAATCCCTGTACACATCCAGCTCCAGTCCACCCACTGGATGCAAAACGAGGGCATGAGGCTGCTTCAAAGGTTTTCAGTCTGAACCACCTGGAGAGCTGGTGAAATGGTAAGTCCCAGGCCCACCCCACAGATCAGGTTCAGAGGGTCTGGAATGAGGCTCATGAACATGTCTTGCTAACAAACACCCCAGATAATTCTGGGCTATCCTCAGTCCTGGGCCACACCTGACTAACAGTGAACTCGGTCATCTGTGGGGTCTCTCACAGCTTCCCTGAAAAACCAGAGTCCTTAGGCCAAGTAGAGGGGAAGTGACCATTTTGCAGATACCCCACCTGTTACTGTGGGGTGGGTCAGCAGGAGAAGAGGCTGGGCTGCCCCCACTGACCAGGCAGGGGTGTCTAAGCAGGACACTAGCCCATAGGGAACCACATCACCGGCCCTGGAGTTGGGATGGGGGGCTGAGCTGGAGGCAGTGGAGGCCCAGGAGGAGGGAAACCTGTGCTGTCTGCTCAGGTCTCTGAGGTCCTGCTCACCTCCATCTCCCATTCCTTGGCCTGGCCTGCTCACCTCAAATCCCAGCCAAGCCGAAGTTCATTTGAACATATTTATACACAAGAGAGCAGAATTCAGGGCCTGAGTCCTGGAAGCACTTGTGTTTTCCCAAATTCCAGATCAACAAGATGAAGAGACCTAACAGGAGTCCCAGAGGCTGGCCAGAGACCCCAGGACCCAGTGCCCCTGTGGGAAATCACACACTCACCACATTACGGCTCCGACTCTCAGCGCGTCCCACTGTGTATGGGCCTTCTGCCCATTCTCTGCCATCTTTCCAGGGTTGCTCCCTACACAGCTGTCCTCATCTCCCCAGCCACAAGGACTGCTTTTCCCTCTACAGTCTTATTAGTTAGCCACGCGGTGCCCACGGATCCCTTTGATGGGCTCATCTCAACTACTACACTGCGGCAAAAGAGGAAGAAAAACTAGTCTACTCCTGGAGCCTCAATTTTGTCATCTATAAAACATGTACAACGATCATTTCTACCCATAGTTTGTTGTGAGGATTAAATAAGATCACAGCAGGGCTAGCAGATGCTTTTGCTAAGACAAGAATAAACAGTACCTCGGGCTGGTGAATTATATGCAACTGTCTACATTCGATTGTAGAGGGCAAAGTTGCTATTCGGTTACTCACTGTAGCAAGTATGAGCCCCATTCCCCCCTATTTTTAGTACATTTTGGTTTTATAATTTGTCCTCATTGTTTTGCTTACTTAAGGAAACACATTTCATCAGAACCTGAGAAAAATTTAGTACTTAAAAATTTTTATAGCAAAACAATTTTTAAAAAAAATAATATACAATGATATTTGGGCTGATTGTGAACATTCTCTTTTCCCCTCAGGTTTGGTGCTTACCCAGACTACACGAAAATTAAATTAAGCATTACCATTTGTTTTGTAAAATAAGTTAGTATGTAAAGCAGTGTTGGCATTGTTTGTGGTAATGAGAAGCATTAGCCCTGGTTTAACTCCTTACAAAAGTCTCTCCATGTGACAGGCTGGAAAATGAGCTGAATGAGAACGTTGATGCTCCCTGAAGTGAGGTGGTCAAGAAACTTGGCAGGAGAGCAGAAACATGGGCATTGCCTGAACGCCAAGCAACTGTGACCCAGACCAGCCTGAAGCAGCAGGCCTCAACTCTGAGTGACTTCACCTTGAACCATGCCGACGACAAGAAAATTCCAAAGAAACAGCCCCTTAATCCCAAACTGATGTGGATTTCAGTGACATACAATAAAAGGCTGCTGAGGGTCACGTCAAGCCCTCACTCTGTGCAGCTGTGGCAGAAGCCCTGAAGAGCCAGTGTGCTTAAGCCTCTGAAGTTGAGATGGAAGGCAGACCCCCTCCCTAGAAACAGACATGCCACCTGTTATTCACAAAAACTACCATTGACTCCCAGTACCCGGGGCACTCTCTCTACTGTCTCAATTCTGACTGATATCTCTCCCAAGACAGGAGCAATTCTCCAACTATCTTACAATTTTCAGTGAGAAATTCTACAAGCAAGGAAACCACATGACCCCAAAGTTACACTTCAAGATATTTATCCAAGAGAAGTGAATACATATGTCCATACAAAGTCACACACGAATGTTCATTGCAGCTTTATTCATAATAGATTGTGAATCTGCTTTAACGACTGAGGCTAAGTTTATTTCAGAATCAGAATTTAGGGCTGGCCAGTTAGCTCAGTTGGTTAGAGTGTAGTGCTGATAATACTAAGGTCCAGGGTTCAATCCCTGTATTGGCCAGCTGCCCAAAACAAACAAAACTCAGAAAACCCGAAAGTACCCAAGACCTGGGTTTTCCACAGAAATGAGCATGCCCTCCAGGAATAGCAACTGCCTCACCAGAAGACCCAACTTATCTTGGGCTTTCTCTCTTTTTTTTTTTTTTTCCTTTTTTGTCTTTTTTACTGACCGGTAACGGGATCGCAACCCTCAGTGTCGCGCCCGCACCACGCTCAGCCAGTGAGCGGGAACCAGTCTCCACATGGGATCTGAACCCTCGGCGGGAGCGCTGCCACACTCCCAAGCGGGGCACTCTACAGTGCACCACCAGGCCGGCCCAGGGCTTTCTCTTTTAAACATCTTCTGGCCTTGGTATCAACATCCAAGTGTTCATTGTCTGGATTATCAGTCCTGGGTTGCTGAGAGCCATGAGCCAGGCTCAGCAGCATCACGCACGTTACCTCTTGATCTTCACAATGTATGGAGACAGGAGGTTATGCTATTCCCATTGCGCAGATGGGGCAACCAATCCCCACAGATGTGAAGTAACTTTCCCAAAGACACATGGCTGGTGAATCTTGGCATAGTATTGAACCACATGGTCCAGCTCCTATAATAACTGAGGCTGTGCACTCACAGGTGGAATGAACTGCTGGAAATGATCTAAGAGCAGGACCAAAAGAGAGCATAAAGGACTTGTCCTCTGAGGTTACCCATGGTAGACTGCTGTTGGCTTGGCCAGGTTGCACATTCTGTCCTGCAGCAGGGCTCCACCAGAGACAGGCTGACCACAAGGTCACACCCATCAGCTGGTCTTGCTGCCCTCCTGGGATGCCTAGATCAAGAGATGGGGTTTGAAAAGCCTTGAGCTCTAACCTGAGCACTTTCCAAGCACTGGCTGAGTGCATCCTCACAACAGCGCTCTCATCTCCCCATTCGCCAGGGGAGAAAACAGTGGCATAAAGGAGTGAAGCTTCCCCATTGTCGGCCAGCTGGTAAGCGGAAGTTGGACCTAACACCCAGGCCTTTTTCTGACACTAGATCTGGGCTGTAATCTCTAACTTCTCTGACAGTAGAGAAATAATAAGCCATGGGGAAAATGCTGGTGCAAGAAACGAAGGTCTTTGCTCCTTTGCAGCAGAATAGCCATTTCTGGGTTCAGTGGCAAAGCAGTGACGCGGTAGCTGAGGCTGCTGCGGGCAACAGGTCGGGTCAGGCCACAAACGAGCGGGAGAGCCGCCAATTAGAACAAGGCCTTCATCAAGCTTTGCTCAGAGCCTGGCAGCGAAAGCTCACGGCAGCCCCGTAGGCGCTGGACGGCTGAGACACTGCCTGGCCTAGCTCAGCCTCTGCATCCGGGCAGCCCAGCCCCACCGCCTGCAGAGATGGAAGCTCTTGCGCCTGGAACCACGGGGACTTCCGAATCAGGCAACTTCGGCCAAGAATCGGAGAAGCGCAGCGAGAAACTCACTCCACATCTGGTAGTTCACTCTATCAGCAAGTCCTCCTCTGAGCTGCGGGCGCCCAGACACGGATGCCTGTGCCTCTCGGGCCGGCGACTCCTCCCCGGCATCGCCACGCCCGGGCACGCGCGCTCCCTCCTCCGGCCTCGGGGCCAGCCCCGCTCTGCCTCAGGCCCGGGTGGGCAGGAGGCCGGCCCGCTCCCCGCCCTCCGTGCGTCCGCTCCCGGGCTGCCCGGCGCAAAGGCGGTTCTCGGCCCCCTCGAGGGTTAGAAGCGAAGCGAGCCGGCGAGCAGTGAAAAGACACGAACGGCTGTCGGGAAGGAACGCAGGGGGTCGCGGAGCCCCACCTTCGGGCCCACTGCAGCCTGGCGACCCTTTGCGCGGGGGATGCTGTCCCCTGCTGGCCGCGCACGAGATCGCAGCGTGGCTGTCGCCTCTTGGTGCGGCGGGGAGACTGTGACCGGGGAACAGCCACGTGCCCCAGGAAAAGGCTGAGCTCGCAGGGCAGCAACCAGCCCCGGACCCCACGTGGAGGCAGTGGGCCTGGAGGGGAGGTGGGAGAAGGCAAGGACCGGGAGGGCCTGGCCTCAGAGGCCCTGAGTTCTAGTGTGGCTCCTCTACCTTCCCCGCAACGGTGCTGGCTCCCTCAGCCCCTCCCAGCTGTCAACTCCTCATAGTTTCTAGGAAGGAGATAAGTACGAAGAAAAAGGCAAGAGGCCCGTGGCATGAGTGGCTCTGGTATCCCTCCAGGGACTGCTTGTGCCTCCAGAAAACTAGTCTTCCACAGGACCAGCCAACCCCCAACCATGAGCCCATGAAGCAACCTTCATCTAACAGAGGGTTAGGGACTGTGGTAGGTTGGATAATGGCCCCCAAATATATCCAGGTCCTAATCCCTGAAACTCTGGATGTTACCTTATATGGAGAAAGGGACTTTGCAAGTGTGATTAAGTTAAGGGTCTTGTGATGGGGAGATTATTCTGGATTATTCATTTGGGTCTTAAGTGTAATCACAAGTGCCCTTACAAAAGGCAGGCAGAGAGAGATTTTACTACGAAGGGAAACAAAGCCGTATTACAAAGGAAGCAGAGAGAGTTAAAGATGCGATGCTGCTGGCCTTGAAGATGGGTAAGGGGCCATGAGCCAAAGAATGCAGCTCTGGAAGCTGGAAAAAGGCAGGGGAATGGATTTTCCTGTAGAGCCAGTGGAGGCTCTGCTGATGACTTGAGTTTTGGCCCAGTAAAACCAATGTCAGACTTTTGATCTGTAGAACTGCAGGAGAATAAATGTGTGTTGTTTTAAGCTACCAAGTTTGTGGTAATTTGTCATAGCAGCCGTAGGAAATTAATACATGACCTTCTACTCTCAAACTCCTGGCACATGGGATAAAGCAGTTAATGAACAAAACAGACCTCTCCACTTCCCAGGGAAGTTTATAATCTCTCTCTCCATGGATTTTAGAAAGTAACAACCAAATAGACATTACACCAAAGAAGATATATAAATGACCAATAAGCACATGAAAAGATGAGCAAGATCATTAACATCAGGGAAATGCAAATTAAAACCACAGTGAGATACCACTTCGTTCCCACTAGGATGGCTGTAACAAAAGAGACAGACAAGAACAAGTGTTGGCAAAGATATGGAGTAACTGTGCTCCACATACATTGCTGGTAGGATTGTAACATGGTGCAACAACTTTGGAAAATAGTCTAGCAGTTTCTCGAAAAGTTAAACTCCCCATACTAGCCAGCTGCCAAAATAAAAATAGATCTATCTTACGATCCAGCTATCCCACTGCTGGGTATATACCTAAAGGAAGTGAATCAATATATCAAAAAGACAACTGCACTCCCATGCTCATTGCAATGCTATTCACAATAGCCAAGAGATAGAATCATCCTAAATGCCCGTCAACAGATGAATGGATTAAAAAACTGTGTCACATATACACAATGGCATAGTATTCAGCTATGAAAAGAAATGATATCCTATCGTTTGCAGCAACATGGATGGAACTGGAAACCATCATGTTAAGTGAGGTCAGGCACAGGCACAGGAAGAAAGACACTGCATGATCTCACTCATATGTGGAATTTTTTAAAAAAGTGGTTCTCATAGAAGTAGAGAAGTAGAAAAATGATTACCAGAGGCTGGGTGGGGAGGGGAGAGAGGGGGAGAAGTGGTGGACTAATGGGTACAAAACTATGCTATCTACCCTAAGTGAATTATTGTGCAGTGTATGTGAGTATTAAAACAACACACTATACCCCACAAATATGTACAAATAAATGTTAAAATAAACAAATTACCATATACCCCAGCAATTCTAACTCCCAGAAATCTGTCCAAGTGAACATATACATTCAAAGACATGTACCTGAATATTCATAGCTGCATTATTCAAACCTGGAAATACACATGTTTTCACTTATTGGAGGGAGCTAAAGGTGAATGAATCAATTCACACACATACATACACACATACACACACACACGCACACATACACACTCTCACACACACAAAAACAAACAAACAACAACAACAACAACAACAAAAAAACGGGGGGGGGGAGAGAAAGATATAACAACCACAATTTTTTTTTGAAGTTCTTACAACAAGCAAATGGAGGGGACACACTTGGGTGGGAGGGGGGAGAGGGAAGAGGGAGGGAGGTTTCGGTGATGGGACATAATAATCAACTACATTGTATATTGACAAAAAAAAAAAAAAAAAAAGGGGGGGGGGGGAGAGAAAGATATAACAACCACAATTTTTTTTTGAAGTTCTTACAACAAGCAAATGGAGGGGACACACTTGGGTGGGAGGGGGGAGAGGGAAGAGGGAGGGAGGTTTCGGTGATGGGACATAATAATCAACTACATTGTATATTGAAAAAAAAAAAAAAAAAAAAACCTGGAAATAAATGTCCATCAACAGTGAATGAAAATGTTGGAATATTATTCAGCAATAAAAAGGAAATATTATTCAGGAATAAAAAAGGAACAGATTACTGTTATGCTACAACATGGATGAATCTCAAAAACATTATGCAAAGTGAAAGAAGCCAGACATAAAAGATCACATATTGTACAATTCCATTTATATGAAATGTTAAGAGGCAAATCCACACAGACAGAAAGATTAGGGATTGCCTGGGACAGAGGTGGAAATGGGGAGTGACTACAAATAGACAGGTAAGATCTTTTTGTGGTGGTAACCGTGTTTTAAAGTTAGATTATTGTGATGGTTGCACAACTCACTTAAAATAAGTGAATTTTTTGAAAAAAGAGGAAATTTAAAAAACTAATTTTATGATATATAAGTTATAGCTGAATAAAGGTATTTTCATTGTTGTTTTAGGAAAGGCACAGCCTAGGTATAGGTTGATGAAACCCTGAACCTCCAAGGAGTGTCTATGTTTTAACAGGGGCCCTCAAATATTTCAAAACCCAGTGTAAGACAGAAGGCCTGGTGACAAACTGGGTTTGGGGACCACAGCCCAGCCCTTCTTTGGATCATCCTGGTAGGCAGCTCTACCACCAGGTACCCCTGCAGCATCACACCCTTCTTTATATTCTGGGGAGAAATGAGAACCAAACTGCACACCGTCCACCTCCCACCTTGGCCAGGCCCCACGCAGAAGCCAGTACATGCTTCACGCAGCCACAGTTCATGCAATAGCACCTCTGGCCAGATGCTTCAGCTTTCCATGAGGCAGGCATGGAATCTGCTCCAACCCAACACTACAGCTGGGTCTGTCTAGCTGGAGCAGTTGGGACATGGTACATTCCCCTCCATCCTCTCAGAAGGACCCTGCACCTCTTCTGACCCAGCCAGCTCATTCCCTAGCTCCGTTCAGCCCACTATGCTGCTCTTGCTAGAGGTTAGGATGCAGGAACAGGGTCACGAAGCTGCTGGAGTAAGGTCAGAGCTGTTAGTCGTATTTAGCCTTGTGTCTCCCAAGATCCTAAGGCCAGCTTGGATGTACCCCCCCATCCTCCAGCTTTACTTCAAGGGGTTCCTTCTGTGGAATAGGTTCATACCTCGCATTGCAGATAGAATGGTCCTGCTTCCAGAAACTCAGAACCCAGCTTGCCTGCCTGTAAGTATTTCTTCTCAGTCTATTTACAAATTTCTCCCATTATCACCTCCATAAGACACAGCCATATGCGAGCACCTAGTCCCTAACCCATGTCTTAGTTCCCTCTTTCATTTAGCTCTGTTGGGAAAATAGAATAATTTAGTCAGGCTCCCCTTGCCTCAGGGCTGGATAGGGGTGGTTCCGTAAACATTGTGTGTGGGGGTGTGGAGTAAGTGCATCTGCATGGTGCCACTTTGGCTCTTGTTTACTGCCTCAGGCGCCCGCCCTGCATGGCCATGTTTTTCCAGACCTGCAGCTTCCAAGGACTGTGTGGCCGGTTACCTAGCTCATAGACCTGAATGAAGGGGTCTGGTGACCCAGCCTGGCATGAAGGGGTCTAGTGACCCAGCCTGGCATGTGAAGGGTTTGTGACACAGTCTGTGAATGGGCTTGAGGGGTCTGTGAGCTCCAGACCCAGCCCTAGCTCGACAATCGGCCCAGTCGGTGCAGGATTACCAGCAGGTAAAAGAGTCACGACAACTAGTGTGGTCACCTAGCTTTACAATTGGCGTCACAAACAGGATTAAGAGCTAGACAATTGGTGCTGTGAGCAGGATACGTGACATCAGCCTTAGCCTTAGCCTCTCAGTAGCCCTTGTTGTAGCCAGACAAATTGGCATAGTCGGCAGGATTATGCCACATTTGGCATAGCCTGCGACAGGACTCAGAGCAGATACAGAAGCTGAAAGCCCTTGGAAGAAGGAGGAAAGGTGGCTATTTGTGAATATACTATGACCTATGACCACCTTTCTGTTGACCAGGACCTGGTTGCTGCACACTGTACTGCAAGGCAGCATACACCAGGTACTATGACAGAAAACCCCCTTGGGAGGGGGAAGAAATGTGGCTGTTTTTGAGCATATGGTGTCCAGTTGCCACTTTTCTGCTGACCAGAGCATGGCTTTTGCTCACTCAGCTGCAAACTGATCGAGAGCTAAAGCAGAAAGCAGAGTTGTTGGGGGATGATGTGCAACTACTGGCAGATTCAAGGCAGAAAGCAGAGTTGTTGGAAGTATGGATAAATGTCCTGGAGGACGACGTATGGTGACTGGCCACTCCTGCCCCTCACACCAGGGAAGACGACCAACCCAATGGTGAGTTGGGGGAAAGTGTGCATCTCCAGGAACGACCTGTTGTGCCTGAGAAATTGAGGCATGAGCAGCCTATGGGACTGGACGGACAACCTTTGGGTGATCCACAGGTGACTCAGTTCACCACCTATGTCCCGTATAACCAGGTTGAACTGGTTGACTTGGGGAGATAGTTCAAGCAGAAACATGGGGAGACCCTGGCTGCTTGGCTGTTGCAGTTATGGGATCTAGGGGTGCATAGTGTGATGTGCTCTGGTGAGGAGGTAGAGAAGTTGGCCTCCATTACCACACACCCGTCCCTGAGGCAGTGGCTGCAGAATAGCTGCAGATATGCACAAGGGCGAGTTAATAACTCCTTGATGGACTGGGTGAGTGCAGCTACCCAAACCGTGTGGGCAAATGCTGGAGAACTGCCCAAGATTGTTAGTAAATGGCAAATGTATGCTGAGCTGGTCCAAATCATTTGAGAGCTGGGGATGCGGCAGTCCATGTTTAAAGTGAACACTCATGGCCTGGACGATATAAACTTTACAGGCAGCATGAGAGACATAGTGCTGCAAAATGCCCCATCAATGTCCTTTGGGTCACTGATGGCCATAATTGGCCCCATACATTGGTTGTCCTGTACATGAGGTAATGACCATGACAGTTGGCTTGGGTGAAGTAGAGGATAGCAGACAAGCAAAAGGGGTCCAAAAGGTGGCTAAGACCAAAGCCCCAAGAAGTACTTGGGATTTTATCCCAAAGGGACCAAACAAAACTAGCCATAAGCAGATGTGGCTTGACTTGCTTGCAGCAGGGGTTGATAAAAAAGAAAATTGACCACTAGCCGAATGCAGTCCTGTTGCCTTGTGGCAGTAATCGCACCCTGAACAGTCTTTCACCAACCATCAGGAAACAGGTAGCAAGGTACACTTGGTGGATTTAAAGGACTTTTTGGTTGCTCCCGAGGAGGCAGATGAACTGTTCAATTTTGAACAGGGAGCAGGCCAAGGTACTCTTCTTTTGGGGGCAGGCGAGGACCAGAAGCCTCATGTTGAATTGGCAATATATTGGTCAAGGATGAATGTGCAGTGTGTTTTGGCATTGGTGGATACAGGTGCAGAATGTAGCCTGATATATGGCAATCCAGATAAGTTTCCAGGGGCCACAGTTCATATAGATGGCTATGGAGGACATATTACTGAGGTCAAAGCTGTGTCATTGCCATTGGGCATAGGAAGATTACCTCCTCATGTATATACTGTATATATATCTCCTGTAGCTGAATACATCTTGAGTATGGGTGTACTTTATGGTTTGCACCTGCGAACAACAGTTGGTGAGTTTTGGCTACAAATGGGGACGGTAAAGCCTGTGTTATGAGGATATGCTAAACATGACCCACGGGTGTTACCCAAGCCAAGAGGTGTAGTTAATGTAAAGCAATATCACCTACCAGGAGGACATGCAGAAATAAGTGCTACTATATTGGAATTAGAGAAAGTTGGCATTATTCATTCAACTTGGAGCCCATTTAACACTCCGGTATGGCCAGTGAAAAAGACTGATGGTACCTGGAGAATGACTGTAGATTATCAAGAACTGAACAAAGTAGTGCCTCCTTTGTATGTGGCTGTGTCTTCAGTTCATGACTTGATGGATCAGCTGACAACTCAGCTGGGGACTTATCATTATGTATCAGACCTTGCAAATGCTTTTCTCTCCATTCCAATCTTGGCTGATAGCCAAGATCAGTTCACCTTCACCTGGGAAGGAAGACAGTGGACCTTTCAAGTATTGCCCCAAGGTTATCTGCATAGCCCAACCATCTTTCATGGTTTGGTGGCTGGGGACCTAGCCAAGTGGACTAAGCCCAGCACAGTTACAATGTTTCACTACATTGATGACGTGTTACTAACCTCTGATTCTCTTACAGATTTAACCCAGGCAGCTCCAACACTGCTAAGTCATTTGGAACGATGTGGGTGAGCCATGAACACAGCCAAAGTGCAAGGACCTGGGCTGTCAGTCAAAATCCTGGGAGTAGTCTCGTTGGGTAAGACAAGAATCATCCCAGAAGCTATTATAGATAAGATACAGGCATACTCTCGACCCACAATGGTAGCTTAGCTACAGACGTATTTGGGACTTTTGGGATATTGGAGAGCTTTTGTACCCCATATGGCCCAAATGGCATGCCCCCTGTGCGCATTGACAAAGAAAGGAGCCCTCTGGGATTGGACTGAGGAAGTAGAACAAGCTTATCAGGCTGCGAAAAGGGCAATACAGCAAGTACAAACTTTAAAAGTGGCCGACTCCACTAAGCTGTCTCAGTTAGATGTACATATAACCCAGAAAGGTTTAGGATGGGGTTTATGGCAGAGACAAGACCAATTCCACACACCTGTAGGATTCTGGTCTCAGCTCTGGAAGGGTGCTGAAGTGTGCTACACCCTAATAGAAAAGCAGTTGGCAGTTGTCTATTCTGCCTTGATAGCCACTGAAGCTATCACAGGAACTGCCAAAGTCCTAGTAAGGATAACACACACCATAATAGGTTGGCCGCGCACATGGGAAACCAACCCTAAAATGGGTGTAGCTCAGACTCCCACTCTGTTTAAATGGGGAGCATATATAGAACAAAGGAGCACTGTGTCAATGAGTCCTCTGTCCAAAGAGTTGCAAATAGTGCTAGGCCCAGTAGAGGTTGTGGAGGAAACTTTGACACAACTGTTACCCATGGAGGTGGAGGCTACACCTTTGCATGAGGGGCAAGGACCTATCACAGAGCAAGCTTGGTATACAGATGGTTCTAGCATGGGACCTTCAGCGTCATGGACAGTGGTTGCTGTCCAGCCCTTAACAGATACCATGTGGTATGAAAATGGTACAGGGCAAAGCAGTCAATGGGCTGAACTGAGAGCAGTCTGGATGGTGATAAAAAATGAGCTTGGGCCATTAACCATCTGTACTGACAGCTGGGCTGTGTACAAAGGTTTAACCCTTTGGATTTCTACTTAGAAGTATCAACAGTGGATGGTAGGCCACCGACCCCTATGGGGACAAGCCATGTGGAAAGAGTTATGGGAATTGGGGCATGAGAAAGAAGTAATTCTTTTCCATGTCACAGGACACTTCCCCTTAGCCAGTCCAGGAAATGATGAAGCTGATGGCTTGGCTAAGGTAAGATGGCTGGAGAAAGCCCCAGCTACTGATGTAGCCCAGTGGTTACATTGACGAATGCAGCATGCTGGCAGCAAAACCATGTGGATGGTGGCTCAAAGATGGGCCTTGCCTGGGCCGGCCCGGTGGCGCACTGCGCTAGTGCGCCGCTTGGGAGCACGGAGGCGCTCCCGCCAAGGGTTCGGATCCCACATACAGACCGGTTCCCGCTCACTGGCTGAGCAAGGGGCGGATGCATCACCGAGGGTTGCGATCCCGTTGCTGGTCCCGGTCTGGTACAGACGCAACACTGAGGGTTGCGATCCGTTGCCGGACACGAAAAAAGACAAAAAGGAAAAAAAAAAAAAAAGATGGGCCTTGCCTATAAAATGGGAAGATGTAGTGAACGCCTGTCATTCTTGTCCAGTATGTGCTCAAGAGAGCCCACATCCCTGGTGAGTGCCCCATACAGATGGGCAAATAACTCGAGGAAGGGTGCCCCTGACTTAATGGCAAGTGGACTTTGTTGGACCACTGCCAAGGTCAGAGAATTTCAGATACATAGTCACAGCTGTTGATACAGCTACTGGTCTTCTGTTTGTATGGTCTCGCAAGGTCCCAGACCAGGTAAACACTGTGAAGGCATTGAATAGCCTTACGGCCATGTATAGTCAGTCTGTAGTTAGAGTGATAATGGAACCCACTTTACTGGACATGGGGTTCAGAGGTGGGCCTCCCAGTTGTCCATCCAGTGCGAGTTACATGTGCCGTATCATCCCCAGGCAGCGGGAATCATTGAACAGTACAATGGCCTTTTAAAAAAGGGACTAAGGCTTTCTACCCAACCCCCATCCCTGAAGGGGTGGACATGGCAATTATGGCTGACAGTCAGAATTCTAAATGAGAGACCCCGCAAGGGCGGACCCTCTCCAGTGGAAGCTCAGCTGCATAGGGCTGTAGCACCTATACAGCTGCAAATCACTAGTAACGATAAGCTTTTGAAGCCAGGATATGGCAAGAATGGAAATATTCTCTTACCTGCCCCAACTTGTTTTCAACAGGGACAGACAGTACAATGGGAATGGCCTTGGAGAATAAAAGCCCCCCATATACGCTGGGTAGGTTTAATTGGGCCTTGGAGAAAAGGATTAGAGGAAGGCTGGCAAGTTTAACCTTGGGTGACAAGTACCTGGCCTCCTCGAGTAAAGGTGACATGGCCAGGAACAGTTAAATGCTCTATTCCAAAGGGCACATTTGTATTATCATTATGGCCAATTATGAGCTCCCCTATACTGTTACATGTAGAACCTACAGATCCAACAGTGTTAGCAGATAAAGTGTGGTATCATAAGCCAGGTAAGATACCTATTCCAGCAACCATCCTTTCTTTGGATGGCAAACTGTCATGTATCTTACCAGAGGGGTGAGAACTTCCCCTTTTGGTACCAATAACTCTTCTGTCTTCACCCATAGTGTTCTGGCTGCAGGCGCTGCACCAGAGTTGTGTGATCAATGTGTCAGCCTGCTGAATATGCATTGAACTTCCCATCAGTATGACCGCAGGATTTGCGTGGAGGATCACACCAGTGGTGACTACTAACTGGACATATGCAGCTGACGGTTAAAAGGACAGAACTACAAGGCTTAGGGTATATTGAATGGACAATAGGTTAGGTAAATGTAAGAGTAATTTATCCTTGCTAAGGGAACATTGTGGAAGATTCTTGACATGTAGATTGTAGGGTGAGGGACCCTGAAGGTGTGGATTGTTGGGAAAATAGAATAATTTGGTCAGGCTCCCCTCGCCTCAGGGCCGGATAGGGGCGGTTCCCTAAACATTGTGTGTGGGGGGCTGTGGAGTAAAGCGGACCTGCACGGGGCCACTTAGGCTCTTGTTTACTACCTCAGGGGCCCAACCTGTGTGGCCATGTTTTTCCAGACCTGCAGCTTCCAAGGATGATGTGGCCGGTTACCTAGCTCATAGACCTGCATGAAGGGGTCTGGTGACCCAGCCTGGCGTGTGAAGGGTTTGGACCCAGTCTGTGAATGGGCTTGAGGGGTCTGTGAGCTCCAGACCCAGCCCTAGCTCAAAAATCAGCCCAGTCAGTGCAGGGCTCCCGGCAGGTAAAAGAGCCACAACAACTAGCGTGGTCGCCTAGCTTTACAATTGGAGTCACAAACAGGATTAAGAGCTAGACAATTGGTGCTATGAGCAGGATACGTGACATCAGCCTTAGCCTTAGCCTCGCAGTAGCCCTTGTCATAGCCAGACAAGCTCAATCTAATGAAAGTGGGAATATCATGGGTAGGAACCACACTTATGTCCTCTTGCAGCCTCTCTAATAGTCTCCCCTACAAAATGCCAAGTGTAGGCATACAGCAGAGGAATAATAACCATCCCACTTTTTTTATTTTTATTTTTTTTGTCTTTTTCCGTGTCCGGCAACGGATCGCAACCCTCAGTGTCGCCCCCGCACCGGACCCGGACTGGCAACGGGATCGCAACCCTCGGCGTTGCTCCCGCGCCTCACTCAGCCAGCGAGCGGGAACCGGTCTGTATGTGGGATCCGAACCCTCGGCGGGAGCGCCGCTGCGCTTCCCAAGCGGCACACTATCGTAGTGCGCCACCGGGCCGGCCCTAACCATCCCACTTTTAAAAGTTAAAGAGCCAAATATTAGTGGTGGAATTTTTTAAATATCCACAGAGGCTTTGGGTTTTTTTTTTTTTTTTAACATATACAAAACGGTTTCTTTTATTTAGAGTCAAACTGAAGGGCTCTACTAGCAGCCTGGCATAGACAGTGGCCAAAACAGAATAAGGACAGAAGACAGAGAAGCTCTCCATAAATACAAATTCTATAATCCTATAAAGTACAACTGAAGATGGAGGAAAACATTCAAGAGTAAGAGTTTCCCACCCCCTATACAGCCTAAAAGTTTTCTATGTCAATGAAAGAAAGTGAGCCAAGATGCTGGGTACCGTTCAAGCTTTATTAAAGAAAGAAATCTGCCAGGCTGTGCTGAGAGTGGCACAGGGCCCAGGGCTGCCCTGAAAATGGTGGACAGCCCCAACAATGGGTTTGCGAGAGTTTATGTTAGCTTTTGGATGTGAAATGTACCGGGGAGGGACCATTAGGTTGATATAACTGGGTGGAGAACTGCACCGATGCAGAAGCCAGAAAGCTTTTTCCAAGTCAGGAGGCTTTTCGTAAAGGGAAGGAGGAAGGGAGGGGAGGAGGTGGGTGGCGCTATTTTGTACTTGGGCTTGTCTAAAGTGGTGCTGGTTATGTTGCAGATCTACTAGTTAACAAACAGTTCCTTAGTCTAACCATCACCAAACTCGTTCAACTTTGCAATTTGGTGCCATGTGCTTCCTGCTCTCCCAGGGATCTTCTGCAGACTGTGCTCATCACTGGAAGTGTCCACGCCAGTGGTCTACCTTAGCCCATTGCTGGGATCGTAGGCCAAGTCTTGACATATGACCCAAAGCATACAGGTTTTCCCCAGGGAGAAGAACCACAATACAGTTTGAATCAGAGGGAACAGAGGTGACAAACAGGATCAGAATCAAGCTTGTTCTTCCTAAGGTCCCAGAGTCTCTGACTGACTTGACAGCACAATGAGTTTCTTGCCTCAAACAGGGGACAAGGTGATCCTCTCTCCCACCGTCCTTTATAGACAGGCATCGGGGAGGCAGCAGCTCTCAGAGCCTCCCTGATGGCTGCACTCCCACCTGCAGTTCCCAGCCTTGATGAACCTTCTTGCCCTGAGCACCATCTGGAACTGTGGCACATAGCTTAGGTTGGCAGGAGTTGAAGGGGAGGAGTTTGCAGAAGTTCTTCAGGTCAAAAGCAAATGCTATAGGCAGGCGCTCCTGGGATGCTCTATTCTGACCGAGAGAATTTGCCTTCTTAATGTAGGTTCTAGTCACAAGCCACAGAAGGCCAATAACCAACTCGGGTGACATGGCAGTAAGCACAGCAACTCCAGCCAGCAGGTCCAGGTAGTTAAAGGGTAACCCAACTCCTGAAACACAAGGGAAAATTGTTTTTAAAAAGAGAAGCAAGTGACAGGCTTATATTCCCTTACCTAAGGCTCTGAAGAGCACCTTCACAGATTAATACTCTTATATCCACCCCTAGCACATTGTCAGGCACATCATAGGTACTTACTTGAGAGAATAAAGAGATGAACACACTGCTAACACTTTATCAAAAGCCGAAGCCAGACTTGGAACAAAATGAATCTGATAATGTAAGGATTTCTCACCAACTTCTGCCATATAACTTCTTTAAGAACCTTATGCATGGGCCGGCCCGGTGGCGCACTGGAGAGTGCGCCACTTGGGAGTGTGGCAGCGCTCCCGCCGAGGGTTCGGATCCCATGTGGAGACCGGTTCCCGCTCACTGGCTGAGTGTGGTGTGGGCGCGACACCGAGGGTTGCGATCCCGTTGCCGGTCGCAGTATGGGCGCGACACCGAGGGTTGCGATCCCGTTACCGGTCAGTAAAAAAGAGACAAAAAGGCAAAAAAAAAAAGGAAAAAGAAAAGTGTGGACCTTAAGAAGTGATTGGATTGTGAGGACTACGCCCTCATGAATAGATTAACCCATTCATGCATTAGTGGGCTAATGGTTTCATGAGTCATCAGGAAGTAGACTGGCGGCTTTATAAGGAGAGAAATGAGCACATAAAGACTCCTGCCATTCTGGCCATGCGATGACCTGTGTTGCCTTGGGACTCTGCAGAGAGCTCTCACCAAGAAGTATCACTAGATGCACCCCCTCCAAAAGTTCCCCTTTGGAACTTCCCAGCCTCTAAAACTATGAGAAATAAATTTCACTTCTTTATAAACTACCCAGTTTCAGGTATTCTGTTATCAGTGACAGAAAAGAGACTAATACAATAACCAAGTGAGATTTATTTGTAGAATGCACGGATGGTTCAACATATGAAAATCATTCAATGTAATTATGCATACACAGAGTTAACTGTAAAAATGCCCGACATCCTTTGTGATGCAGAATCTAAATTGCTTAAGAGCTAATGATGAAAAGTCTTCCATTTTATGAATGTCAGAAATTGTTTATTTTTTTAAAGAAACTTAAGTTTGAGACCATGTACCCAGAGAAGCACAAAGGCCAGTTGTATTCCAGAATGTATTCTATCATTATGTAGCTTACTGTAGACTCAGAGCTAGAAGTAGTTTGCATACCATCTAGAAACTATACTTAGAACAAAATGCACAGATACCAGATTTTTGCAACTTCAAGGTGCTATCTCACAGACCCTGTTCCAACTTTACTTTTGTCACTGCCTCATCTGGACACTTGGGATGGCAGGGGTAGAGAAAAATAAATATAGAAAAGTTATAAATTGTCAGTTTCAAGTAGGTTTAAACCATAAGAAATTCAATTAATGTATATTGAGCCTCTATTTTAAGCCAACTCAATCTTCTCTTGAGATATAAAAATTAAGAAAAAAAACCCCAAAGAATGTGCAGATAGCATTACAAGATCACCCACCTGCCCTTAGAGTTCAAAGGAAAAAGACTGTAATAAATGGCATGTTTGCTGGAATTTCAGCATTTGACATGTAAAGAGCTAGACAAAGCCTTTGACATCTAATCCAATCCTTTGTTTCATAGGGATATGCAAGGTCTGAGCATCAAGTTAGCAAGACAGGAGATAGAAATCATGTCTTCTGATCAGCCTGTGGCAGCACCAGGCAATCTACATTATTTGAGAGGTAACTGTACCAAACGAATTACCATCACCAGCAGTAAGTCTTCAAAAAGGCTAAGGGCGGGCCGGCCTGGTGGCGCACTCGGTAGAGTGCCGTGCTTGGGAGATCCCATATAGAGACTGGATCCCATATAGAGACCGGTCCACTCACTGGTTGAGCACGGTGCGGGCGCGACACCGAGGGTTGCAATCCCATTACTGGTCACGAAAAAAGACAAAAAGGAAAAAAAAAAAAAAGGCTAAGGGCATCAGTTAACTCATTACCAATTGCTCTCTGCTGGACCCACTCAGAAGGAGCTCTCATCCATCTCCCAGTGCAGGTCCCTGCCCAATGTAGTCTTTGATAAGAAAAAAAGGCGAGGAAAAGAAAAAAAGCAAGGGTCATGGAGGAGCCTTGGGGAAACAACTGGTTGCTTGAGTTAATTGCTGTGCATGCCAACTTTGACCAGACTCATGAATGGCATCCTTATGGAATACTCCAAAGCTAAAACTGCAAAGGAAAAATCAGCATGATAAAGATTCTCATGGTATATGATTTTATAACATGTTCCAAGTTCTAGAACAGTTCCTGGGCTTTGTATCTTTCAGAACATGTTTCCTTTGGTGTTTGCGGCCAGAGGCATCAGAATGAGAGCTCGACCCTGACCTGCTCAGGGTACAGGTCTTACTGGAGATACCAGCAGCTTGTAAGCACACCAGGTGGCAGGGCATTTGGACCACCTCATTGAGGAGCACGCATACACAGCATGCCAGGCTACGTGGGACGTGGTCTTCACACTCCTCTTGGCAGCAACACAAATAAAAGCAACTCTGACACATTCTGCTCCATCGCCACAGAGCTCTAGGCCAATCTCACACTCCTTCACATCTAAAAACAGAAGAAATAAACTATTCTGTTCAGTCTCATCATCTGGTCCCTTTTTCCACACTATCTTCCAGGCTATTCCAAAGGTTCATCTACTGCCTTTCCCCTCTCTTGCTGATCTCCATGCTGTTCCTTGAACACACCAGGCATAACTCTGCCTCAGGGACTCAGCACCATCTGGAAGCCTCTTCCCACTGATGACCACATGGCTCTCCCCCATGTCTGCTCAATGAGGCCTTCCCTCATCACCTTTTAAAGGCTATAACCACACACACCCCATTTATCCCCTTTCTGATTTTTTTCCACAGAACATATCAACTAATCAACAATCTACTCTGTAGTTTATCTTGTCTATCTCCCAACTAGACCATGAAGACCATGAGGGAAAGGATTTGTCTTTTAGGTTCACTGTTGAATCCCCAACATCCAGGACATTGCCTGACCCATAGTGGGAGTGCAATAAAATATATTACATAGATGGATGAATTCATAACCAAACCTTCCTTGGGTTGGGGGACAAGTGTGATTCCATGATGAAGACTGAGAAGGTGCCTGCTGTCCATTCAAGACACTATGGACTAGCATTGGGGGACTTTGTCATGTTCACTAACTCCTGGCTGAATCACACCTAATCTTCCAAGCATTGGTATGCACCATTGGCCACCAGCAGCTGAGAGGCCCATCCATACCTTCAAGAAAGGAACATCTCTTCTCCACCTCATGGGTTCCTAGAGCATCCTCAATGAGGGACCTTAACTGGTAAGACAGAGAATCAGGCACTCCAACCCACTGAGACCTGAAGTGTAGCCAGAAACTGTATGTGACATTTACAGAATCTTTTCTAGGAATATTTTGGAAGGGAAGGGAAGAAAATAATTTAATACCCTTGTGGTAGAAAAATGTTAAATAGTTTGAAAAGACTCTAAGACTAGATGATATATGAACTGTATTGTAGACTATTGCATTCATTAATTTAGCTTCTTGTTTAAATTCAGGATTCTTTTCTATCACATAATAAGTCTTAGTTTCTCTCTATAAAAGTTGATTTCCCACATGGAAATTTAGCACAAGGATAAGATTTATCATACTCTTCCTGGGACATTAGTGACGTTAGTGGCCCTGGCCACAGTTCACCGTGTTTTATACTAGGTCCTTTTCTCATTTATTACAAAGGAAGAGAAAATTGTATCAAGATCTTGTTTGACACTCCAGTTTTAACCCTTCACTTTTTTTTTTCTCCCTTTATTTGAGGTACTAGGACCATAATAGAAATGAATTTGGCTTTTTTCTCCTCAAATAGAATAACCACATCTTAACACATCTTGAATAAAACTACTAAAGCTCTAGAACACATACTTTTCCATTCCGGTTTGTCTGCCTTCATCATTTTAGGGTGAATAGCAGTTCTATTTCCTAAGATCTGCAAGCAAATGTGGAGACTGTAGTGGTAAGAGACCACCTTTGCTCTTTATTACAACTGGTCAAGACTCAACGCTTTCCTACCATCTGATTGTGGGGGCTGCCTTCAGACAGAATGCCAGGGAGCATTGCCAAAAAGACCCGACAAACCCCCCGCATTAGGGAACAGCTGCTTATCTCTGCATATCTCTGTTAGGATTGTCTTTTTCTGAACAAAGACGTTTTTCAAGAACAAAATTTAACAGCAACTAATTCCAAGAAAGAACTAAGTGGGGGCTGGCCAGTTAGCTCAGTTGCTTAGAGCACAGTGTTGTAACACCAAGGTCAAGGGTTTGGATCCCTGTAGTGGCCAGCTGCCAAAAAAAAAAAAAAAGGAAAAAGTACTAAGTGGACAACTAGTTATCAATCATTAAAGTCAAGTCAGGTCATCCTGATAAAGAATCTTACTGTTTTCTCTTCCCACTTCTGTTTTTATTTCACTGTCTTTAGCATCTATCACAGATCTCCTTTTTAGTTAAAAAAGAAAAAGGAAGACCCATAATGCCGCAACTCACACACTCTGGTATATACACTCCATTTTTCACAGTGTGAAATGCAGGTTTATATCTTTTTGAAAGATATGCATTGCTATAGTCTTTTAGCGACTACAAAGGAGTCAAGTAGATGGTCCTCTAATTTATTTGATCTTGTTATGCACTTATATTTCTAATTTCTATTATAATAATCATGTGATAAACATCTTGGTATATGAGTTTCATATTTCTGAGATTTCTAGAAGTGGGGTATCTGGGCCTGAAAGCCATTTGTTTTTGGCTCTTGATATGTCTATTGCCCTGTTTTCCAAAAGGCATATGACAATTTATAGCCCTATAAGCAGTATCTTATAATAACAGCTAACACTTTATAACTTGTATTACATGCCACGTACTCTTCAAAACATTTTGTACTAACTCATTTAATCTTCACAACAACTTTATGAGGTAGGTACTATTGTTCCCATTTTATAGAAAAGGAAACTGAGGCTCAGATAAGTTAAACAGGTTATGCCAGATCTTTTCATATGAGGAAGAGGAAGGATCATTTTGTCAACTAAATGTTGAGGGGAACCAGAGTTGCCACAATTACCGATGTCAGTTACAGCATAAAATTTCACCTGTCTGAACTCTGAGCAAATAAGGACTGTGGGATGGGTGGTCCTTTGTACCATCCAAGTACGTTATGGTCCTTTCCCAAAACAGCTCAACCAGTTCAGAGATCTGGCAATAATGCAGGTAGGAGCAGTAGTAGCAGTAAATAGTATTCCTAGTCACTGAAGTCTCAGTGAATTAGAAACTATTAAGACCTTGTTAAATTTACATGTGGACTTTATAGAGCTAAGAAAACAAATTAAGAATGGGGATTTTGTTTAAAAACCTATTAGGGACTCATCTGGGACTAGAACTTAATCATCTAAATCCCACTCTGACTCACCTCACTCCAAGACCCATTGCCCCTTGGTTGTATTCCCTGATTCCAGCTAGAAGTCAGATCAGCAAGTCAAGGTGGAGAGAAGAGTTTCCCACCTGGGAAGGAGCCAACAGCCAGGACTGAGTGTGCGTGTGCATGCACACCTGTGCACGGACAGGGAGTGAGATGCCCAGGGACTGCTCCCTTACCACTAGAACAATAAGAGTCCAACAACACTCAGCTACATAATCCAGTCTTCAATTTACCTCCTGCTTAATTTCTCCTACCACACACTTTAACCCTTTGGAAGAGTCAACATTCAAAGACACTTTGAGATGCTCTAACTTAACCATCACTTTAAGACATCTGTGGAAGAGAGAGGGAGACGAGGAAAAACCCCTGTCAACAAAGCATCCCAATAGTGCTTCAGCCTCACAAGCCCCTTTGGAATTTCTACCCTCAAGCTGACCTAAAGCATGTTCTTCTGGCTTGCATTCATGTTTAGGTTTATACTAGACTTGGAAATGGATTCAGAGACAATGGCCCCTGGGTAGAAATGCTATTCAAATTAAGCCTCATAAATATAAAATCTTAGATAAAATATACAAATTTGTGCATTTGTAAAGCTAGGAGTATACATGGCTAAATCGAAACCTGATAGCTCTCTAGGCAGAAACGTTGATTTTATAAACTTCCTGACATGACTAGTCAAAGATCATACTTTGTGACCTGAGTACACCACCTCTTTTCTACCATTAGCTTAAAAGATGGGCTTAGAGGATTCAAGTCTCTAAACATGACTAATGAGTTTGGAATATATCCAGTTCTCTCCAATTATAAAATCTTCCTTCCTGAATAATGTTGAAATGCGAGAACAGAGCCATTTCCAGGAAATGAGGAAAATATTGTTACATCTACATTGGGTAACAGGAGAAAGGGAAAGAGAAATTAGTTTTGTTTCCCTATTTATATAAATCAAATTCCTACAGTATTTCAAACTTAGTTTAGACATTGATAATTTTAATAGTAAATATTCGAAGCTTATTCTGTAGCAATTATTCAAATGAGTTTACTATTGTATTTCCTGAAGTCCCTAAAAGGAAGATACTCCAAGGAGAGGTAACATCTACTCAACAGCTAGATGCGATGTGCCAAGTAACTTCCTGGTTCCTGGGGATATGCCCAGAACAAGTCAGATAAGGGACCTGTGCTCATAACACTTGGATTCCAGTGAGAGACACAGACAACAAGCAAGACAGTTAACTGACAGCAATGAGTGCTCTGCAAGAATTAACCAGGGTACTGGTGTCTTCTGAGCAGAGACATGAAGCATGAAAAGAATTTGGACAGGTAAAGAGCTCCAGCTACTAACAGGAGTCAGATTATCCAGGAAGTTAGATTAGTGAGGGTCAAGGACAGGAAGTTTTGATAAAGGGAAGGCAACAACAAACTTCAGGCCTAATTCTCTAAGGCCTGCCTCAGTGCAAGACAGCACTGAAAACCACCCTGCAACTTGAGGTAGAAATACTGGGACAACCCTTCAGTTTATGCTGCACAGAATGGCAGCCCCTGCTGCCCATCCTTTGTTGTGGAGTGAACACACAGAGGAATCCAAGACCGGCATCAGTGTTGCAGTTTTCTAGCTCTTTATTTTAGTGTTGCAGCTCTTTGTTCAGTGTCACAGCTCCTCTTTTTGCTTGCAAGCAACGAGAGCACTGGGGAGCAAGAACTCCCAAGACAGTGTCTCTCAGAACAAAGGAAAAGACCCCCTTATATAGCCTAAATTCCTGCCCTTTTCCCTCCCAGGTTCCCATCCAGATCCTCTTATGTAAATGAGGGATGCTGTCCTGCTAACTTGGATTGGCTGGTTATGGGACACAGTCCGTTGGTCACTTTAGGAGCCTAATTTGCCTCTGGCCCCTGGGGGAGGGTGTGAGACTGCTGTTATCTCATGGGGGGGGGGGCAAGAAGCAAGCAGGGTAAATGGCAGGGGCCCCAGTTTGCAGTGGAGCACAGAGTTTCTAAAACAGTTTCTCAAGTGGAAAAGGGAAAAGCTCAACAATTAAAAATGCTAAGGGTTCCCTGCAACACCTTCCCACTGGCTATCGTCCACACCTGAGGTTGAGAAGAGGAGGGTGTCAGCAGTCGAGTTCTCAGTGCCCCACAGGGGAGGAAGCACTGTGGGGTTGTGCCTCATGCCCTGGCCTTTGTGGAGCTTGGATGTTGAGACAGGTATGGCCTCCAAAGGTACCTGCTGAGGAGCCATCTGTGGCCCCAGCAAGCAGGCCCTGGAGCCAGACGACACCTGGTGTTGGCCCAGCTGCTACAGCAGGTGGAGGGGCCTGGGCAGTTTTATGCTCAACCCTGACTTCCTGAGCACTATCCAAATCCAAGGGCTCCTCCTGGAGATATCTGATCTCCCAGGGGTCAGGTGAGGAGTCCAGGCTCTCTTGTGGTCACGCCATCCCACATATGAGCCATCTCTCTCTTCACAGGCAGCTCTGGACCCCAACACTCTCTCCTCCTCACTGGTGATGAGTAGAGAGGACTTCAAGGGCCATTCTGAAGGGGCTGGCAGCAGATGATTCACCAAGCCATCCTGCTCACCTCGAATCCCAGCCAGGCCAAAGTTCATTTGAACATGTTTGTGTACCAGAGAGCAGAGTTCAGGGACTGAGTCCTGGAAGCACTTGTTGATCTGGAATTTGGGAAAACACAAGATGAAGAGACCTAACAGGAGTCCTAGAGGCTGGTCAGAGACCCCAGGACCCAGTGCCTCATTTTGTTTAGTCTTCAATTTGGGGGAAGCAGTGTTGAGCAGGGGGGGCTTTTGTTACACCCCTTGCTCCATCCCATGTCTTGCTTTGCTGCAGCCTTTGGGCTATTAAGATTTTATCCATCAACAAAGGATCTTCTTCCCCATCAGGTAGGAGGAAGAGAGGGGACAGATGCCCCTGGCTGGGGGCCTCCCCTCCAGCCCCCTCAATCCCCATCCTAGAGGACCCCTCAGCTTCTGCTCTTCTGTTTCCCACATGGGTGACACTCAGGGCTGAGATGGTTTCTAACTGCCACTCTGGGGGCAGAACAAAGAATATGCTCACTACCAGGGCTCAAGGGGGATCCTCTCCTGGGCTCAGCAAAGATGTAATACTGGCCTCAGAAGGCACCACCAGTGGGTCTAGAGGTCAGTCTATTCAGAAAGCAGCACCACTTGGACAGCCAGTGCCCGTACAGCAAACACCAGACTTCCAAAGTGTCTACGTACATGAGAGGCCTTCCTCTCCACAGTTGAGGAGAGCCCTGTAAGATGAGATTGTCCTGGCTCTCAGCACAGTCCTCATGGCCACCAAACCTTTGGATACAAATGACAACGTGTTTCTTGGGAATGGCCCAGATGGTTCAATTGCACCAGTTGTTTGGTAGGTGGCTGGACAGACCGTGTGGCAGTGAAAAACTCCCCAGATGGATCCTTCAAAACCACATGCTACCCTCTGATTGGAACACATACTACCTTGATGTTTTGCCTCTCCTCTGTGGATAAATGAATGGCGGAAATGGAGATGGAAGAGACAGGGGAAAAATAAAGGAGTAGCCAGGTCTTAAAACCTATTCAGCCCCAAATTAGATGTAAGACCCACCTGAAGCTATGCTTAAGGAACAAAGCTGCTGACCTCTCAGAGGCTCTTGGCTTGTGTCACTACCCCCAAAAGTTTCCCTTCTATTTCCCCATAAATCCTCCCTTCCTTGGTTGCCCTCAGTGCCCTGCAATACTTGTACCCTGACAGTTGTCATGCATGGCATTTGTCATGTTGCATTTGGCTGCCTCTGATTTGTCTCAACACCCTACTGTGAACCTTTTGATGGCAGGGACTGGCTCTTGTCTCCCAGTTGCTACTTCCCAACAGCACTCTCAAATGCCTGCTGGATAGAGAGTGATCTTACGGGGTCTCCAGCCTCTGCTCCAGAACACAGAAGCAGAGATCTCTGAGCTTGTACACATTTTTCACCATGACCCAAACCTGGGAAGGTGAGGAGGGGAAAAGGCTAATCCAACCCATGGCTTATCGGCAAGCAGGGAAATGGATGACACTTGGCACACATGGCAAGATCCCCAAGAGGCTCTTAATGTGCCTTCTGCCATCCTGATGCAGAGCTCTCAGCAGAAGGGAGACATGTGTGTCAATAGAGACCCCCTCATCCACCTTCCTTAAGCATCTCCCCACTCCCCTTCCAAGTCACAGTTCCCTGAAGCTTCTCACTGCAACCTCCAGAGCTACCAAACTTGGCATCAGCAGCTTGGAGAGAACAAGCAAGGCCCAAAACCTAGGCTCTGTAAGATCTTATCTCTACAATCCAGTGAATACAGGTCTAAACACTCCATGAAGGAATCCCCAGACATCAGATACGGTGCTGAATGAAAGCACCATGAAGAAAGCTGGCTATGGCTGTAACTCCTTAAAGAGACTGAGAGTTTAATTTAATTCTCCTGCCGAAGTTAGAACTGCCAAGTTTATCCAGAGATGAGAAGAAAATTAATGTAAGAGAGGACATCTGCCTCTGAAACTCTGGGGGAGTAGGAGCTCTAAAGGCCCTCCCACTCAAATAGGACTCTCCCACTTGAATCAGGTCTTGAATAGGACACACACAACATTGCTCATTTGCAAAGGAGAAATAGCTGTGCAGACCATCCCTATCTTACCCTCCAAAGAAAACCATGAAGAAATTAGAACAGAAATAACTTGCTAGAGGGATGTCCTGAGGGTGGTTGTAAACACTAAACCCTGGGATGGCAGCAAAATGAGGGCACAAGTCTGGGACTCTTGCCCCAAGGACAGCCTTGGAGGGGCTGGTGTGCTTCCAGGTTGGTGCTTAGCAAGCTACAAGCAAAAGACAAGGGGTCCACAAATTACAGCCTGTGGGACAAACCCAGCTGCTGCTTGTTTTTTCAAATAAGCTTTATTTGAATATAGCTATGCCCATTCATTTATATGCATAATGCAAGTATTCTATTCTATGCCCTACCCAATACAGTACCCAATAGCCACATCTGGCTATTGAGGATGTGAAATGTGGCTAGTGCAACTAAAGAACTGAATTTCTAACTTTATTAAATTTTAAATAATTTAAATTTAATTAGCTACCTTTGGCTAGTAGCTACCATATTAGACAGTGCAATATAGATTAAGATCAGGCACAGGAAGGTATTTTTAGCAAAAGACAACAAAAACCAGGTTATACCCAAGGACTTATTGGACTTATAAAGATAGTTATGTGGGAAAATGTTTATAGAAATAAAGAATATAATCAAAGCAAAATGGCACTACTGGGAATAAATGGGCAGATTAGAAGACAAGTGAATTTCGAGAAATGAAGAATTGAAATAAAACTCCATGGACACTACGGTCTAAAAGTTACTTCAGATGCATCAAAAATAAGATGAATAGATGGATATGATAAAGTAAATATAATAAAATGTTAACGATAGAATCCAGGTAGTGGGTACACAGGGGTTCACTGTAAAGGTCTATTCAGCTTGGCCATGTGCTTGAAAACGTGTAATAAAATGTCAGGGGAAAAAAGCCTCATGAATCAACTAACTCACCCATAATGCAGCACAGAGACAAGGAGATGGAAATCTGAAAGAAGTTAAGAGATTCAAAGGACTAATAAGAAAGTCTTAGATATCGAACTGGAATCCCAGAAGAAACAAATAGAGAAAGGAGGAAAAGAAATATCTGAGGAAGAAATGGCTATAAGTTTTCTAGAACTGACAAAAAACATGAATCTACAGACCAGGATGCACAATGTAGTAGTTAAAGATGGCCATCGAAGGATGGATTCCAATTCTTCTCCCCTTGAACCTGGGAATGGCCTCAACAACTTGCTTAATACATAGGACATAGAAGAAGTCATGCTGTGTGACTCCCAAGGATAAGTCAGATGCAGCCTTACAGTTTGTACCTTGTACTCTTGGAATCTTGTTCTGGACAACACCAGCTGTCCAGTAAGGAATCTAACTAGAGGGGTCTCAGGACTATGTAGAGAGGAAGAGGAGTACATGTGAGGCCAGCCCCCCAGCTGTCACCAACAGTGTTCACCTTGTGAGTGCATATGCTTAAAGCCATCTTGGACCCTCGAGACCAGCCCAGATTTCAGCTAAATACTACCAAGAAACTTCAGCCAATCTCAGGTGGGGTGGAAGAATTGCCCAGCTGATGCTTGCCTAAATTTCTGATCCACAGAAGAGAGAGGTAATAAAATGGTTGCTTCTCTAAGCCATTAAGTTTTGTGGTGGTTTGTTACCCAACAATAACTGGAACATAATATGCACAAGCAGAATTTAAAATAAAAAAGGAATCGCACAAATATAAAATTGCAAAACATTAAAGACAAGGAGGAGATCTTAAAATAAGTTAGAGACACAGGATTGATCACCTTGAAGCAATGTCAGTTAGACAGACTTCTCCACGGCAACAGTGGAAGCCAGGAGATAGTGAAATGATTTCCAGAAATCGTTGAATGAAAAATAGTTGTCGATTTAGAATCATGTACCCAACACAATTATGATGAAACAGGGTAAAAGACAGTTTACCTTTAAGAAGCTCTGGAGGAACTTCTAAAGTTCATTTAGAGAAGGATGGTCTGAAACACAGAGAAGGATGTGAACAAATAAAATGCTAAGCTTTTATATACGTGTAAGAAAAAATTGCTCCTACCAGAGTAGTGCTGAGGTATCTCAGTCTCCAGAGAGGATGCACCCTCTTTCCAGGAGGACAGAGGAGATGGAACAGTAGGAGCCCCTATAGTCTGTGTCCATTTCCCAGGTCTCTAGAAGGCTAGGAAGGGAAACTGGCATATCCCAGGTGAAGTCTCCCAGGAAACGGGTGGATGTCCAGGGCTTAGCTTCCTTTAAAGTGACCCCTATGGAGTACTGGGTGGCATTTCAGAATGCTCTTCAATGGGCTCCCCAGAGGAAGTCACTGCCCAGCCAGTTTGCGGCCCCAGGACCAATGAAGCAGCCACAGTGGCGTACACCTTTGGCCCTGAAGGAGCTTCACTTCCATGGGAGGAACCCAGAGTGTGAAATCCAGAACCCAGGAACTAACTGAAGCAGAGTGATGCAGAGAATCATCCAACCTTCCTCCAAGCAGGCTTGATGGTTCTGTGCTCTTTCTGCTGTATGAGGTAGTTAGAAGCAATTTCCCACTCAACCTTAAGTAGTGAGGACCAGCCATTGCCCCACTAGGAACCACTTCCTTGGGCTCAGGAGAGAAGTACTCACTAAACTAGATGCTAGCTCTGCTTCAGCCTGTCTTGGAACAAGAAAAACCAACGAGCTGTACAAAAAGCTTGGATTGCAGCTCCCAGGGAGCTCAGCAGACAGGCTGCCAGCAGCCACTCAGCCCTTTCCTTGACTGAATGAGCCACGGGGATGGTCAGACTTAGGAAACTGAGGGAAACATCCACCTCCCCTCTAGTCTCAGACAGCACATCCAAACGCAACTGATTTCAACCATGAAGCTAGTCTAGACATTCCAATGGTCCCCTTTAGGGTCCCAGGTCCTCCATGGAAGGCTGAGGGTAGAAACACCCATGTAGGGTGGGAACATATTTGGGGCAGTAGTGGCTAGAGGAGCTCAATGAGGGGCCATCATCAGCTTCAGTCTGGGCAGACTCTCCAGTGGCTCTGTGGCCAGCCCACGTGGTCTCCAGGAAGTGTGTGTTGGATATCTTTCTGTAAAATCCCATGGTACTTTGAAGAGGCACCCTCTGAGATCACACTATGGGGCAGGCTAGCTGTCTGTCTTGGCTCTGGGAGGGGTGAGGACAAGGCTGTCTAAGGGAGAAGATATTAATTCCAACCCAGAGGTAGCCACTTGAAGGCCATAGCAGGAAGTAGGGGGTATCAACACTTTGTCACCCAGAGATACATTTCCCAAGGTGACTCCTGCTTCATTGAAGATGAGCTCAGCTCATAGGCAAACGAACCCCTGGATGGCAGAAGTTGGGGTGACCACAGCAGCAGCAAGAACTCCCCAAAGCAAGTCAGCCAGAGAGTTCTCATCTTGGGACACAGGAAGAGAATAACAGGGCGTGAGAGAAAGCTGTGTGATGACAGAGAAAGGATTTGGCCTGCCCTCCAGGGACAATCTCAGGGGCCTAGCCTGCCCAGGCTCCCCCCATAGTACACATGGTGTTTTACCAGGTAGGACTCTTGTCTTCATGAGCAGTTGCTTGTCCACTAAAGAAATGCTCTTCACTACCTGGGAAGGGCTGAGAGGAAGCAGCTCCCCTTCCCAGGATGTCATTCTTTCCCATAATCCCAACTTCGAGTGGTTAACTGATCCTGATGCATCCAGAGGCATAGGCCTTGTGGCTGGCCCATCTTCTGGAATGTTCTCTGGCCTTCCGCATTCTACAAGTGAGGACCAAGCTGCCAATTTGGTGGTCACCATGGAGCTTATTATAGAACTTACAGTACTGGAAGGGACTTCTCTGCTGGCTTAGGGCCAGGCAAGGATACCTTTTTCTCTCTGGCCACCTGGTGTCAAAGACTGATGTTTCTATAGAGTCTGAAGAGGAGGCTGTTTTCAAAAGATCTTTCTCACTTGTTTCTAGCAATTTGGTGTCCAGGATGCTGTCTGCTGAAGGCTAGGTGAATAACATGAGGGAGATAGGCTGAGCCACACGGGGCACAGAAATTTCCAAGATCCCAAGACTTTTCTCTGGTGGGTCTTTGACCCAGCAATGCTAACAGTGGGTTTCGAGGAGGTTCTTTGAAATGGGATGGGAGACTTTGTAACCTGAGGCTTCATAATCTTTCCCTCTGAATCTGCTCTGGGATCCCAGAAGACATGATACTTCCCCCTGAAATACCTGTATCTTCTACCATAAGCGTAGTTCTTCACTAGCAAGACCACATGCCCAGCCAAAGCTTGGGTGGCATACACATGTACTCTCCTGTTCCAAAAGGCATTGAGCCTGCTGCTTTCTACTACAGAAAAGACCCCCTAAACACCATCTTGTCAGGGCTTGCCTCACAGTTATTTCCTGTGGCCGTAAGCCCATGGACATAGATAACCACGTGGCTTTGGAGGCTAGTCCACATAGTCCAGTTACACCAGATATTCTGAAGAAATCGACTCTACGTAAGTGGGATGGAGAACAAGCCCACATTGTCTCTCAGGATGATGTGACAGTGTTTCATGGGGACATAGATTTCTGTCTCAGACAGTCTGAGTCCTGCAGGAAGAAAAGAATGGGGTGGAGGCACTGGGAAGAAAGCCTGTTCACATGAGTGTTCTGAATAGCAAAGCTCCCATTTTAGCCCTTTGTACACCTTTCCTGTGCCTGGCCCAGGAAACAAGCATGTTGGAAGTTATGAGGAGAGATGTTTAAAAAATAAGAGCAAAAAGATGTAACATCCAACTCTTAGGAGATAGTGTTCCCTTCAGCTGGCACTTAGGACTGATTCCATCAAAGAAAGAGGGGAAGGAGGCGGGGGTAGAAACTGGTAGGGGAAGAAAAATAATAATTCTTAGTTCTTAACTGGGACTCCCTGTAACAAAGACAGACTAATAAGCAAAAAAACAAGCAGAAGTTTAATAACATGTATACCTCCTGTATACATGGGCGATAACCCAGAGAAACAAGTAAATCTCTAGAGTTGATCTCAAAGAAAGAGTTTAAACTTCAGGTTTAAATACCATCAGTTCCCTGAAGCAAAGAAAGAAGGGTGTGGGAAAGGGCCTTAAGAACAGATGACCAGGAAAACCACCACAAAGGTAACATTTTTTATGCAGATTTAAGTCAAGGCCTTCGGCATTAAGTCTCTAGTGTTTTAGCCATCCTTCTCTTCCTGGTGCAGAGAGGGAGACACCCTTACATATGGAGATTTTCTTTATAGATGTCAATTTCTCTTCCAAAAGGGTAACTTTTCAGTTATATTTGGGGGTGGTATACTTTGGTCTCTAACAACCTAAAGTTGCTCACAAAGGAAAATCATTTTCATGGAAGACATTGAAAAGGCAGTTCTGGCACCTGCTGAGAATAGTCCAGAGGAGGAAAAACTTTCCTTCTACCCTCTAAAGTTTCAATAATTGAATCTATGAAATAAACTGACAGTAGACAGATTAACAAGTGAAAAGGTATACACATTTATTATGAGCAGGGGGGCATCACATGAAAGAAAAGTGAATACCCAAAACCCCAATGAGAGCTAGATGCTTAGGAGGGTACTTCATAGGGGAAAGGGAAGGGAGGAATGTAGGTGTATTGGTCTGTTTCTGTTGCTTATAACAAAATACCTGGAACTGGGTAATTTATAAAGAAAATGAAATTTATTGCTTACAGTTTCTGAGGCTGAACTAGGTAATCTATAAAGAAAATGAAATTTATTGCTTACAGTTTCTGAGGCTGGGAAGTCTAAAGTCCAAGGAACACATATAGTGGTGGCAATGGTGACCCAGGGGTCTCACACTGAAAGATGGTGAAAGCAGAGAGCAAGAGAGTGAGCTCGTGGGCTGGCCCTGTGGCGCACTGCTACAGTGCGCCGCTTGGGAGCGCGGCGGCGCTCCCACCGAGGGTTCAGATCCCACATACAGACCGGTTCCCGCTCACTGGCTGAGCGAGGTGCGGGTGCAGCACCAAGGGTTGCGATCCCGTTGCCGGTCCGGTCCGGTACGGGCGCGACACTGAGGGTTGCGATCCGTTGCCGGACATGAAAAAAGACAAAAAAAGGAAAAAAAAAAAAAAGAGAGAGAGTGAGCTAGTCATTCACTCTCTTTTTAAAGCCCTCCAGACCATGCCTCTGACCACCATCATTAATCCATTCACTACACTCTAATCACCTCTTCAAGACCCCACCTTTCAATTATCATAATAGGATTTCCCACCCTCAACAGTTACAGTGGGAATTAAGTTTTGGAGGAACATTCAACCCAAGGCAGTAGGCAACTTAGGGGAGAGTAAATTATCTTGGGGAAAGATAAATAGGTGATAGCCTATGACAAAGTCTGTCTGAGCATGGTATCCTTCAGTCTCCTCTCCTGTGATATAAGCCAGTGTTCGCTGGTTGATGAGATTCCCAGAGAGGAGGTTCATAACAATTGAGTGCTTTTTGGAGGATCCATCTTTAGGCAGATAAAGGGAGCTCAGAGAAAACCTCTACCTGCATTTGCTTTTCCCCAGGTGCCCTCAGTTCAAAGTAACCAGCATACCAAAGCATCGAATTTTGGAGTGTCATTCCCTGAACTCCTTCAATAGACTGTTGCAAGGTACTGTTGCGCAGCAGGAAGACAAACTGGGAAGTTGTAGGTACTACACCTAGCTCAGCCATTTGCCACCCAAAGCTCCCTAGCACAATGCCCAGCAGGTAGGAAGCTCTCTTAAGTGGCAGCTATTATCAGGGAAGTGGCTTTATTCCCTGAATCCCTTTTCTTATCTTAAAGACTGCTATTACGGGCCGGCCCGGTGGCGCACTGCTACAGTGAGCCGCTTGGGAAGCATGGCGGCCCTCCCGCCGAGGGTTCGGATCCCACATACAGACCGGTTCCCGCTCACTGGCTGAGCGAG